>NC_041349.1:26557252-26724752 GCF_004354835.1 Perca flavescens
AGATATAGCATGTAAGAGAGAAAAATAGTTAAAAAGTAAACTGTCAAACTGGATTGCCACTGTATCTATGTTTTGTTATTCCCCAAAACTAGTATAGACACACAGCTATTAAGTCAGCAATAACAATGTCTAATGATTAATATGATAAAGCATCAGTTTTACTCTAAACAGCTTTTCTCGTTGCTTCCTGAGTCCATCTAGTAGAAGCATACACAACATTGGGCTCCACTTCTCTTGTTTTTCTTGTTTTTGGACGGAAAGCCACAGCTGCGTAGTTCAGCTCTTCAGAGGCCCAGTTCTGTCAAAGAGAATATTCACACTCACTTATCTTGAACTAAATAATGACTTGGCATCATGGATGATTTTAGACCCTTGTTAAGTGGGCTCAAGCCCCCCTAAATTTCATCTCAACCCCCCTAAAAATTATAATTATATTTTTATTTTTTATCAATTTGGGTTCTTCAAATGAGAGTTTGCGAAGTTATCTGTTAGTGACAAAAGACAAAATTACAGGTTCAAAGGGCTTGAAACAGGTGTAATATCCTGTGTGTCTGTCTCCGATGCTATGCACCTGTAACCCAGTCAAGGAAAGGGTTAACAGAAACCTAGTTTTGGCCAATCAGAGGAGGTTGTACCAGACTCCCGCCTTTGGCTGAGTCTCTATCTGATCTGTCAGAGGGAGAGCAGGAGACAGTTGTGAAGTTTAACGTTGGTAGTCCCCAGAGAAGAAGTTGGTCATTTCATGGTGCAGATTAGAACCCAAATTGAAACGTAAGCAACTAAAATCACTGAATGTTAGAACATTGTGTCAAATTGGTCATTATTACTGTGACTTATAAAGTGTCAGGTTTAGTTCCATCACAGTGTTAATAGTTTCAAAAAATATTAGCTGACATTGTTGTTCAGTAGCTAGCTCAGAGATTATCAGCTAATTTAACTAATAAACTATTTAAAATGATGAAACAAATACAAGTAAATGATAAAAGTTGATTCACCTCAGGCTGTTGTGGATTCTGTTCTTCATTGGCAGCTGAATGAAAGAGACAAAACGTCCAATCAGGTCACTGACTATCATTATTCATCGTTACTTTGCTCTTATTCTGATTCGGCAAACATTAAATTTTTTATTCTCTCAACATATTCACACAATTAGAGAAGTAATGAAATACAAATAGAAGACAAGATAGAAAGAGTAGCTTTCAGGAAGTACCTTTCTGAAGTTTCCTGATTGTAACAACCAGACCAATGATGACCATTAAGAGGAGAACAGTCAGAGCTCCCAGGATCAAACTCATCAGCTTTGCTGTTCCATCAGACTCTGCTGAAAGAAAGAGAATAGAATTACTCTGTTTTCATTTACTGGCTCAGGAACTGTGAGAACATTCAATCTTTTATGTTAAATCTTACTTTCAGACTTCCTGTCGTCATCATGAGATTCATCGCTGCCTTTTAACAAAATAAAAGATACATTTACTTTTGATTATACGTTGAAAAATTGTATCACTCTCTTATTTGGAATCTTTTCAAATAGTCACTTGTGTTCTTTTTGGGCAATTAGACGTTTATGACTGTTTTTCATTCATGGGCTTAAGAACTGTGAGAACATTAACCAAAGTTAGGATAGACACATTGTTTTTATCTTAAAAGGACTAGCAGTCACTCTGCACAACTGAAGAAATGTGAAAGAGAATCTTACTTTCAGACTTCCTGTCAGCGCCATCATGAGAATCATCACTGTCTTTAAACAAAATCAAGATAAGTTCATGTCTGATTTGTCTCTTGTTTTAAAATGATGAAATGTGTTCTTTTTTGACAATTATGAAATTAGCATATATAAAAAGAAGAATACAGAACACAGGATTTTTATGATCTTACCTTTAACATTGAATTGTATTGAGTTGAAATTATAACGTCCTTCG
This sequence comes from Perca flavescens, assembly GCF_004354835.1. Classification (NCBI taxonomy): domain Eukaryota; kingdom Metazoa; phylum Chordata; class Actinopteri; order Perciformes; family Percidae; genus Perca; species Perca flavescens. The sequence goes on from NC_041349.1 coordinate 26,559,172, forward strand.
CTGTAAAATCCACATAAATACAGTCCCGAGTCAGATACATCCACTTGTTGGATTTGGAGAAAGAGAGTGGAAATGTTGGTACTCATGTTGAATCTTCCATTTTTAATTCCATCACTGTATAAAGGTGTTCCTTTAGACCTGGTCATTGTGGAGATCCAGCTGGCCTTGGTTCTGTTGACCACTCTCAACCAGAGTGTTACAGCCTCTCGGTTGGACGGGTTAGAGCATGTGAGTGTGACTTCTCCACCAGGCTGACCCTCCACAGTCTCAGTGTGAGACTCAGAACCTGAGACAGAGATCCAGCCTGAAACAAACAGCAGAGACTTGTTATAGGAAGGTAAACAATACCTCTTAATAAATATAATAATAAGCTTTAATGCTGGAAGTTATGAAGTTGAGAGAAAAGTATTGTCAGTACTTACTGATGCTGCAGAGAATTAAAGCTGTTATCAGGCTCCGTTTCATCGTGGTGCGTATGATCACAGCTCTGTGATGTCTAACTGTGCTCCAGGAAGGCTGCTCTCAACTTCAGAGGTGGAGTCTTTGACAACAAATGATCGCCTCACCAGATACCAGACCAAGTTATTCTTGAGGTCATTTCCTATTAAATTGCCAAAGTAATGTTCAAACCAAAATGAAATCAATTAAGTCAGATTCACCGAGGCCTTTATGTAAGGCGGTCACAATTACCCTTTTATACAAAACAAGATTCACATAAAATGACTTGAGCAGACAATCTGTATTTTAAAGTTAACATTCTCACGCTCTGTAAGCGAGGAACTTCCTATTTATACTATCTACAGTTTATTTGCAGCAACTATTTCTGCCACTTGTTGTGTGAACAACCAAGTGCAACACTAATCTGCCTTCCAGGAGAGGCCGTCTGAAAATGTACGCCTTCATCTCCATATTTAAATGATGCTGTGTCTCTCCCCCACAGTTAATGTCAGAACAATGTAACTACATTCGATAACACTTTTACAATTGAAGGTATGGACATAATCGTGACATGACACTATCATGAACGTGTCATAAACGTTATAAACAAGTCATGAACAAGTTTATGACTTGTCATTAAGTGTCATTCAGTTTTTGTCATGACAAGTTGACATTGTTTGGGTTGTCTTGCTTATGACAACTTGACATTAATCAAAGTATCATTACCAGAAGTTGTCTTGGTCATGGCAAGTTGACATTAAATTTGTTTGGGATTTCTTTGTAATGACAACTTGACATTAACCAGGATGACATTACCAGAAGATGTATTTATCATGACAACTTGACATTATGTCATCCTGTTTAATTTAATGTCAAGTTATCTTAATAAGGACAATCCAAACAAATTTAATGTCAAGTTGTCATTACAACTTGACTTACATTCTCTCTTTGGTCGAGTTACTGCAGTAATGGGATTCTTTTTCTAAATGATAACGAGCAGGTGAAGGGAGGAAGTATGCAGATCCTTTACTTCAGTAAAAGTACTAATAACACACAACAGCGCTGAGCTTGTCAGTAAATTTAAAGCCAACAATATTATTTTTTTTAGCAGTCCTCTGCTGAAAAACAGCATGAAAGCTGCAAATGTTGACATAAGAGTCAACATGCTTATGGTGGGATTGAATAAAATGACTTATGTGTAGTTGCACATCAAACCTAAAGGGGGAACCTGCTGCTTAACAACATCTTATGAAATATTGTAACGCATGCAACATGCAGACGCTGTAAATTAGACATTCTCACTTTTTGTAAGTGAGAATATACATTCTTTTTAAGTTGCCTACAGCTTTAGACAGTTGTGTAGAAGCAATAATAAATTTACCTGCATGTAGGGCTGTAGCAGTTTGTGTATTCATACCGAACCATCACGGTCGGTCAGGATCCGGGGGGGGTCACGGTCTGGTGCATGCAGCCGCTCGTGAAACAAAAGTTCACAAGCCCAAAAATGTCAGCTGCACGCCATGCTGTTAGCACCATGTGCTCAGGTTAGCACAACGAGCTGACTGGTGTACGAGGCGGTCAAACTATTACGAGTGCAGATGAAAACACCTGAGCATGAAGACCGCCTGCGAGTTTCTGTCAGCTGCAGCAGCAAGCTAGCAGCATTTGGACGCTAAAGCAGAACACGATAAAACAATCACTGAAGCTGGTACTGAATTGCCATTTACATTGGCATATAGCCAAGGTGAAAGTAATTGTAACACCACTCCTAATGCCCACGTTTTATTTTTTATTATTTTCAAGTTCATAGTATAGAGATGCTTTTAGGGGTTAAAAATCTTGCCTCAGTCGCCCAGCAGGAGGATTTTGGCTTTCTTTGACATTTGCCCAACAATCTGTTGAAAGAATGCGCAAGTATCCTTGTGCATTTGGTTTTTTTTCTTCCTGTGCACCGTTACATCACATGAATGTATTAATTAACAGCATCACCAGTGAACCAAATCAAACTTTCTGCACTGGAAAGAAGGAGAATTCTGTTAAAGTACACGTTTCCCCCACGCTCCCCTCTCAAATGCTGTTCATGCGGTGGTCCTTTTTGATTGTTTTCATTGATTTGTGTTTAACGTATTCATACATACAGCATTCACAGCAGGGAATCCTAGAGCCGAGTCCTGCCGTTTAGGTTCTGCTTCCCCAGGAGGTTTAAGGTTTTTCAGTTCCTTCAACCACAGGCAGACTGATCTTCCGGACGTGCCGGAAATTTCCAAATGTAGCGCATCCTGCCACTGTGAGCCCACCACCTCTGCAAGACAGAGCCATTTGGCCTTGCGAGAGTGGAGGACTCTTCTGTTCACCATGAACATCCTGTGCTAGGCCTCAGATCAAGTTTGACCCTTTCATATTAAATTAATAATTAGAAAAACCTGTATTTGCGTCTCCTTGCTCTGGATTGCGATTTAATGACTTAAATAACGTAGAGACCAAGTCAGGCAGGCAATAAATCCAAACCATGACCACTTGAAAACAGAGCGCCAAAAACAGGCCAATAACTTCTCGACACAGGAACAGAACTGACAACATACTACATACACAAGGAGATAATCACAAGACAAGGCACAGCTGGAGTGGGCAGGGAAAAACGAGGGAAAACACTGATTGGGTAACAAGACAACGAGGCTGACAAGGCTACAAACCTTGTGTTTTTTCTTCTAAGATGCACAAAGTAGATGCTTTCATATCTGGTTGTGCATCTCTGAGTCTCATTAGGTAGCATCATTCTTGATCTTATATAAACTGCTAGACTTTTGATGTGTGTGGTTATGTGTGAACACCAGTCTTCCTGTGGTTGAGGCTTTACTGTTGCTATTTATTGTCTGCTGGTTAAAGTCTACACTTTGTCTTTCGAAAACATCTTGCCGCAGATTGTCTTTTCTTTTCATTATGACAGAAGCTAAGCCAGTGGTTAGTTTTTCTTTTAAGGCAAATTTCCCACTTTAAAGGTGTCATTTTCTCCTCAGCCGTGCTCAGACACCACTGCTGTCTCTTCCTGTGAAACACGTGATGTGTACCTCACTCACTGCTCCACTCTGTCCCACAGTCATCTGTGTCCAATGGGCAAAGTGACAGGAAGATTTTAAAAGGAACAATAAAGAAACAACAGGAAATCATCATTAACAGAAAGATGTGAGTTTTATATAAATACTGGTACATTATTTGATAACCCCATTTCTTCTAGTGACAAGGGATGTGGTAATACTTCAAACATGGTTTCACCATAACTTGCATTAGAAGTGGCCCTGATCCAGGACTGGCATAAAGAAATTAAATTAAGTGATTATAAAGTAACAAAAAAAAACATCCGCTGACTGAGAAAGGAAAGGTTTCTGTTTCTGCCATTAAAGTCTGTAAAATCCAAGATGGCACTGGATTTCTTGCTCCTTCACCAGCTGGAGTGCTGCTCAGCAACTCTGTGCTCAATGCTGCTACTGCTGGCCAGAAACTGTACTGCAGGCATTTATAACTGATTTAAATAGTGGTCTCATTTACATATTTTTCTCCTTTAACACATTTGCTGAGCCCCTGAGTGACTGAAATGTATGGGTGAGGTGAACGTCCAGGAAGGTGATACAGCATGTGGTGTGACGGTCCTGAAGTTGTCCTCTTAGTCTTTCTAGTTGCACTTCTTGCTTGCTTTTGGATGGAAAATCAAATCTTTCAGAGTCCAGGTTCTGCAAATAAGAGTCAGACAATATTCACATATAAGAGCTTAACACAAACAATACAATGATTTTATTGCACAATATAACACATATAAAAGTAAATCTTAAAAAGCTTAATTAGCAGATAAGAGACAGAAAAAATCAGTCAGATACTTATAAAGGCTGCTGTAAATACATTACGATTGATAAGAGGAAGTGCTAAAGCAGCATTAAAAAAGAGAGGGCAGCCCTCAAACTGTACCTGTCTGAAATCGAGTGAGTTTGACAACAAGGCCAATGATGACCTTAGTGAGAACAACAGTCACAGCGCCCAGGATCACACACATCAGGTTTACTATTTCACCAGGCTCTTCTACAAGAAAGATGATTCAATTAGATTCTCTTGCACAATGATTTGGTATCATCATTTTTGAGGGAACTACTTTACTTATACTTTACTGGCTTGAGAGCTGACTAGCATTAACATATTTCATCAGCTGACAGATTTGAAACCTTCTATGTTGTCCTGAGGTTTACCACTGCCTTTATAGATGATGATGATGATGATGACAAAGTTCTTCACATTACTCTTAATCTTATTTTGACAGTACGCCATAGCAATCCCACTTTCACCATGTTGAAATATGATACAGTGCTAAAGGATCCTTTAAAACACTCTTACCTTGAACCTCTAAATATGTCGCATCGACAATTACCGGGTTTTTTGTTATGATATATCCACAGAAATACAGCCCAGAGTCGGATGAATTCACTTGTTTGATTTTGAGGAAAACAGTAGATATGTCGGATGTCATTTCAAATTTTCCATTTTGAAATCCATCACAGAGTCTAGCAGGCTCAGGAGCCTCGAACATGAAGGAGACACAGCGGGGCTGGGATCTCTGGACCGCTCTGAACCAATATATCTGAGAGGGGGTACTGGAAAAGTTGGAACACAGCAGAGTGACGTCTTCCCCAGGCTGAACCTCCACATTCCAAGACTTAGAAACTGAGACGGAGATCCAGCCTGAAACACAAAGGACAGATTGAGTACTCAGGTGATAATAACAAACACATAACAATTGTAGTAGCAACTGAAATCAGTTTTGCTGGTGGCTATTAAACTTCACACAAGTTACCCATTAGAATAATTTGATGTGAGTACTTACTGAGGCTGCAGAGAAGTGAAGCTGTTACTGTAGTAAAGCTCATCATTGTGCATAAGATCGTCTTACTGCAATGAATCGCTGAGCTCCAGGAACCAGGCTTAAAGAGGAAGGCGGGTTTTTCTTGTATTTATCTTGTCAATCACCGACCACACAACAACCCACCATACCACTCACACAATGCTCTATTTTCTGGGCAGTACAGAAATCAGGCCATGCAGCAACGTGACAATGTGGCTGACGCTGAGGTGTACTTTGGTATTTTAGTCCTCGTTGCAGCGTGCATGGTGCAAATGTATCTGCTAATATAGCTCTGCCATCAGAGGCACCATAACTGTGGAACATACATATGTGGAACACAGAAAACATTTCAAATGTGATCACAACTTTGTGCCATATAAGCAGTTACAATAAGTGGCAACTAGTCTATATCCACGACATTCCACTTCTGGGATTGCTCTGGAAATTCCACCGGATGTCGCTCTTTTTGGCCGGATGTCTGTAACCTTTCGCTTTCTTTGTGTTGGGAAAAAACTCCGGTGGATTCATGAGAACTATGGTTAACTGCTCCTCAGCTAGCTTCGACTATCTTTCGAATCGAACGTACACGTTCCACCAAAACAAGTCCCTCCCTGAGGCTATTTTGCAGAGGCACCGTTGCTGCGTACGGCACTTAGCACCGCCCCAGACGATTGTGATTGGTTTATTGAAATGCCAATAAACAGTTTTTCTCCCATCCCGGAATGCTGTGTGGACTAGCCAGAACCTCCTCCTCAGCGCTGTGGAGGAAGTTCTGGCAATGCAAGACTAGGGTGCAACTGAATATAACATTATTACAAACAGCTGTCTGCTCCTGTAACCAATTTAGTAAATTCTATACAAATTTTCAATGAAAAAATCAAATCCACTATCTGTTGAGCTGGACTGCACATTTGTACGCATCTCAGTTTAATGTCACTGTCATCTGGCTGCACAAGGCATATTTTCTGCATGCAGGGTGCAGATGTATCAAGGTAAAAGAGTAAAATGAGTGTGAGGAAATTGGACGGTGTCATCTGTAAAGAAGGTGACAGTTTGGAGATGGAGATACAGATGATGGGATTCTAACTGATTGCATTTCCTTAACAAAAATATGTTCACATTTGAAGAGAAAGCAGTAAAACTTTTGTGTGAAAGTAGTGCAGCTTGTTGATGCTTGTGGTTTTATTGCAGAGAGCTGAAGGCCAGTCTTCCTGTGGCTGTAAGTGTTATCACCACAGTGGGAAATGATGCGGAGGAGCACAACACTTGTTGTTGCGAACATGTGCATGCAAACACAGCCAGAGCAAAAAGCTAATTCTTTGTTTGTTTTATATACACTATGTCGGCATGCTGTACAATAGAGACAATTAAAAAATAAAAAGTAAATATATCCAAAATAGAGGAAAATACAGTGTACCTCCCTGCAGACTCTCCCTATAAGGACATTTGACAGAGATCAGTTTCCTTCACTGGCTCCTCCTCCACCAAACCTCAAATATCTTTAGTTTTTTCATCTTCAGATTACGATCAAGGAAACACACAAAAAAAGACAGAGACTGAGAGAAAGATGCATGTGAGAATTGAATCTGAACATCATAAAGAAAATAATACATTTAATTTAACATGGAATATGTTTCTCCAAATTAGATTTTTTTTTTAAGTGATTTTAATGCCCTATATATGCTTAATACACTGGGTATTTATACAAATACAAAGAGAGGATCAGTAAGGATCCTTTAAGCTAAAGTCAAATGCAGACTACGCAACATGTTGGCATAGAATCCAGGGGTTACTCTAAAACAAGGTAACAGTAAATTGTACTACATGGCTTCGAAGACAGTGAAACTAGGTACCAGTGGTGTGAAGCAGCATTACTCTTGGTTAGTGAAAACAGCGAGTCATTTGGCGTTTGTGGTTATGGCTGAAGACTACCTGTGATGGAACTCATACAGAAAATGTTAGTCACCGCAGGGTGCTGGTTCATTCTATCGTTATTTATATATTTATTTATTTATTTATTTATGTACTATACTTCCAGTCTGTACAAATACAGAAGCTGATATGATTTTGTCAAAACCAAGCAGGTCACTTTTCACGGTTTCTTTTTATACTTTGCTAGCCTGGCCTCGTCTCTTTGATACCAGGTGTGCTCAGACCACACTGTGCTGTCTCTTCCACTCGCCCCCGACAGACCATTAGACTCTCCATATGAGTAAGCTTGACTTTATCATCATCATCATCGGTGTCTTTGTGGCTCCTCCTCATCAAACATCAGATATGTTGCTGTTCCTCTCAGATAAAGATCGGAGGCAGACACAATAAGAGACAAAGACTTGTTGCTGAGAGAGACGGAAAGAAACACAAGGAAGGAAATGCAAACTGACCATGGGTATAGGAACTTTATTTAATAAAAGAATGTTGCCATTGATTCTTGCAGCAGATGAATATGAGAAAGCATTAGTTACATGGTGCGTTGCAGTCCTATTGCTGCTTATGTCCATCTGGTGGCAGCATACATAACATGTGGCTCCAGCTCTCTCTCTGATGCAGGCCTGCTGCTTCTTTTGGGTTGCGCCTGGAAATTTAGAGCTGCATAGTTCAGTTCATCTGAGCCCAGACCCTGTAAATCAGAGTCACACACACTGTAGTTGAGTTTGCCAAAACTGAAATTGGTGAATTTGTTGGTAGTTCTACAAAGGAATAATTTCAACTAAAATAAGTGTTAACCACAGCATAGCTAAGAAAAACTCTCTTTAATGATCGAGACATAGGTCACATTGTATGACAAACGCTCAAACAGAACAAAGGTTGCCACATCTTACAGAGGTTATATTTTGTTTTGAAATAACCATTTTCTAACTAGCAGGAAGGATACATGTTCTTTTTCCTGACAAGATATCTTCTGGTTGAGCATCTTTAAAACTATAACACACAGTTTATATAAGTTAATGCTGGGTTCACCTTGTTTCTTTCTGGCTGCAGTTCTTCATTCACAGCTAAAAAAAAGACAAAAGTCTCATCAGTTTATTATTACTGACCGCTTTGCTTTGGATTTATCCATCATGTGCATCAAATTATAGATCAGCTGTACCTGTCTGAAGTTTCCTGTTTTTAACAGTCAGAACAATGATAACTATAGTGAGGAAAACAGTCAGAACACCCAGGATCACATACATGACGTTTGTCATTCCATCAGACCCCTCTACAAGACAAATGACAGAATATAGTCTGTTTTTAGAAGAGATGGTTAAGATTTAAATTACTGGCGGTGTGGAAACTTGCACAATGAAAAAGGAGAACCTTACTTTCAGTATTTGAATCCACTCCAATATCAGATTCACTGACACCTTTAAAACATATATAAATGACATAATTTGACACATATTTGTTTCTTATTTGTCTTTATGCCGTTTTTTTATACTACTGTGAAAATAAATGTGAGAAAATGTAAATATGATGAGAAACACAGATCTATTAGGATTAACTACAATCTTACCTTGGACTTGTAGATATGTAGCATTGACAAGGACTGTATGGTTGATTTTGTTACATCCACAGAAATACAGTCCAGAGTCAGAGGAATTCACTCTTGTGATGTTAAGAAAGATAGTAGAGATGTTGGAGCTCATCTCAAATCCATTTTGAAATCCATCACAGTACGAGGCTTCGCTATCAGACCCGTACATAGAGGAGACGCAGCTGGTCTTGGTTCTGTTGATCACTCTGAACCATTCTGTCTGAGTTGGAGTGCTGGAAATGTTGGAGCACATCAGAGAGACGTCTCCACCAGACTGGACCTCCACAGTGTGAGACTCAGAAGCTGAGACAGAGATCCAGCCTGAAACAAACAGCAGAGACAGAAAGAGAGTTATTTCTAAGTGTATAATGCAGCACTTACATGTACTGTATTAAGGCAACAACAACAATAATTCAGTTCTTATTTGAAAGTTGAAATTCTGGTGTGATGTCACATGATTTGGTGCTGACAATAACCAAGTGTCAGTACTTACTGAGGCTGCAGAGAAGTAAAGCTGTTATCAAGGTGAAGTTCCTCATTCTGTGTTTATTCGTTTCACTGCAAAGATAGTTTGTACCGCTGAGCTCTTATAAAGGAGTTTAGAGAGGCGGGGTGTCTTTAGATTTTTATCTTGCCGCTCACAGCGACCTGCCAATGCAATGCCTTCGCATTTTAGTTTAGCTTATTGGTTTACACACATACAAATACAGATTAATATACACATAATCAATAAAAGATGTGATGGAGGGATGCAAAAAAAAAAACTCAGAGGGGCTTAATCTGGGCACTCTCCAATGCATACTCCAATTAATAGAAGAAAGAAAACTAAAATACTGATAAGAAAAAAGGAGGAGAAAGAGTAGGAAAAAAAAAAAGCCCAAACTAAAATGACATACAATATCAAATCAACTGAATAAATATGAAAGGGGAAAATAATATTAGGAGTTACAAGACATCCCATAGGGATAACAATGCACGGACAAAACACAAACAAAAGTGTTGGCTTTGAAAAATGTGATGGCAAAGCGTTCCATATCACTGACCCTCTGTAATTGAAACCAAACTGAAGTTGAGATGTTTGACAGATAGGAGGCCTGAGTTTGTAGTTATTTCGAGTTATATAGAGGTTTACACCTCGACGCAGCGGCCGCAGGTTCGACTCCGACCTGCAACCCTTCGCTGCGTGTCATCCCCCCCTCTCTCTCCCCTTTCATGTCTTCAGCTGTCCTGTACAAATAAAGGCCTAAAATGCCCAAAACAATCACCTTAAAAAAAGTAGTTCATTATAAAATGAAGGATCTTGTTTAGACATCAAATGAAGCAAGCAGTTGTTTTACGTGAGAAACAGCGAGGATGCCTAAACTTAAACAAAAGTTGAGAAAAATGATTTTCATGCACACAGTAGATGAATGGCCTTTTCTGAAGGGCAGTTAAAGGAATACGCCACCATTTGTTGAAATAGGGCTTATGGCGTATCCCTTTAAGCTCAGGAACGTTTGGTTCTTGGGGACTCAACATTTTATGATAACACACAATAACAACCTGGCCTGGGAACGCCTCGGTGATCCCCCAGTCAGAGCTGGTTAACGTGGCTCGGGAACAGGAAGTTTGGGGGTCCCCCTGCTGGAGCTGCTGCCCCCCGCGACCCGACCCCGGGTAAGCATACGAAGATGGATGGATGGATGGATGGGACGTTATATCTGATGCAATTTGAGATCAAAGTTACCACAAAGAATTGCAGATGCATAAAGAACAACTCCTCAGTGACTGCTGTAATTTGTACACAGCCGTATATTCACATAGCAGTATATACACAGCATTTTTTTTTTACACATTTTCAGGATATTTTGTGATAATAATGCCACATTTCCATACATGTGGATGGAAACTTGACCAGGGGATGCGTGCAGGAGATACAGATGATGGGATTCGAACTGATTGCATTTCCTTAACAAAAATATGTTCACATTTGAAGAGAAAGCAGTAAAACTTTTGTGTGAAAGTAGTGCAGCTTGTTGATGCTTGTGGTTTGTATTGCAGAGAGCTGAAGGCCAGTCTTCCTGTGGCTCTAAGTGTTATCACCACAGTGGGAAATGAACTGCAAACACAGCCAAAGCAAAAAAAAAGCCACTCATTTATGTGCTATACTTCCAGTCTGTACAAATATGGTCTGATATGATCTGATATGAGTTTGTCAACATCAAGCATGTCACTTTGCACGGTTTCTTTTTATGCTTTGCGAGCCTGGCCTCGTCTCTTTGATGGAAGCTGTGCTCAGACCACACCGTGCTGTCTCTTCCTGTGAAGAGATGCAAGAGATGCACTCCCCCCCCCCAAAAAAAGTTTTTTGGGTAGCTTTCAAGCCTGCGGTCTGTCCTGTGGTATCACTGTTCTATGAGGAAGTTAAACAAGTTCATAATGATGCTTTTTGAAACCACATGGCAGGAAAAGAACGCGTTAGTTCTTCAGCAGATTCTAATCTGCTGCCATATTTGTAAAACACACAGTGTGACTGTCAGACTGAAGTTACTGATGTGTTAAATGTGTTCTACTGTTTAAAGCATCCCACACTTGTGAGACAGAGAGTGAGGGAGAGAGAAAGCACAGCCTCTCTGACCCTCTCTGAGCAACCGATCAAATGTAACCTCATTTGTAACCTGGTGTCCTTAAAGCAGCGGTTCTCAAAGTGTGGGGCGCGCCCCACTGGTGGGGAATAGAGACGTGACAGGTGGGGCGCGCGAAACGGGAGGAAATTTTCCTTTTTATCCCTTTATATCCTTATCCAGACATCCCAACTGTCCCGGGAATCTCCCGCATATTGATAGCGGCTCCTTGACGCCCGCAAATGAGATCAAATCTCCCGGAATTTGGAGCAAGAACGCGCACTAGACTAGAGAGTGACTGCGTGTGTGTGTGTGTATGTGTGTGTGTGTCAGGGTACCCGCGGGGTCTTAAAAGCATTGAAAAAGTCTTAAATTTGATCGTCTCAAATTAAAGCCTTAAAAGCCTTGGATTTGGTATACAAAGTCTTGGATTTCGTTACAAAGGTCTTATATTGTTTTCCTTTCCAAGGATTAAGTTCATACCGTAACAAAAGTAACTGTTACCAATGTAGGCTAATTAAAAACTGACCGTCACCCGTCGCTGGACGCACCGGAGGACCGAGACACAAAACACGCCTCTCTGACCGGAACCGGGGGGGGTTAGCGATTAAACTGAGTGGAGGATGTGCGGAAATGTGTCGGTGTGTCGAGCCTGGCTGGCCACTCGGTGCCTTCAGACAAAGCTCAAGATAACAGGCTAACGGATTATTAGCTAGTCAAACACCGAGCGGCTCCATATTAATCTGCTCGGTGCGTCTTATAACAAACGGAGCGAGCAGCCGCCGGACTCTAACATCTGTTGATCCGTGCAGGACTTCACTGTGAGCGGACTGTTTAGAGACGATGTGACCGGCAGGTAACGTTAAAGGTTCGCTGCTACTGTAGCAGAGCTGCAAGTAAACCAGGGCTCTCACGTGTCACACATTGAGCGTGACTGTCACGCAATCCCGCCACACATTGTATTTCTCACGCGGAAAAACTATTTATAACATATTTAATATTCTGCAGCGCCCAGAAGTTTTCTGGTGCGCCGCTCTCACTATGGAACTGACAAGAATCAAGCGTGTCTTCCCTGGAGTTCTTAGTCAAGCCTGCCACTTATCAGCCAATCAAAAAAAAAAAGAAAGGGGCTATACATATACAATAGCCAATCAGAAAATAGTACTATTGTATCTGGGTAAGATTTAACGCAACAACCAATGAGAAAAAAGCATAGAGCAGGGTACAGACGTTCCCAAACAGGGCTCTGTGTCTGTCAGAAGGTCTGAGATCTACCGTATCAACACAGCAATAACGTAATGCACAGCATACTATGATGCAGTTAGATTATTTTATAGGTTTTTTTTTTAGGTACTTTATTTTTCTCAAAATATCATGACTCCTCCAAATCTCAGAGAACACAGATATATTTTGAATGTGCAAAAAGTTTTGAACATGAGCAGAAATCTTGCTCAAAACACATCTGAAATATTACAGTCCAGGGGTGTATTAATTCATTAAAATTAATGAATTTATCATTGAGGTGAATAATTGTCATATGCGCATTTAAGGAGGTTACTTCCTCAACAAAAGTTGTCACTGCCTGTCCTTAAAACTAAAGAGCCCTGAGTAAATGCTGTACTGAGCTGTGTGTTTTCAGTGTTAAACACTGCTGCAGCTATTCATGCATGACTGTTGTTGGTGATCTCCAGAGGTGGAAGACTTACTCACATCATGTATTTCAGTAAAAGTAGAAAAAACAGTGTTGTAGAGTTACAAATTGTCAGTTACAAGTCCTGCATTCAACATTGTCCTTAAGTAAAATATACTGTACTTAAAGTACCAAAAAGTAAAAGTGCTCATTATGCAGTGTAATATATCTTATATTATTGTATTATATTATATTATTATGCCACATCATATCTCTGTGAGATGGGCTTTTCAGCTGTTTCTTCACTGAAAACAAAGTACAGATCTCAGCTGAACATTGAGCATGACTTGAGAGTGGCAGTATCAAGCCTGCAAACCCAGTTTGAGAAATTGTCCGATGCAAAACAGGCTCATTGCAGCCACTAATGCAGGGATAAATAGACCTGTCTTGCCAAATTGATTTCTTTTTTTCTTTTTTTAACAGATTGCAAAGTGGCGCTTTTATTTATTTTCTATTTTTGAACTTGATACAAATTTTGACACAGCTGTACTTTTATTTTCTTTAATTTTGAACTTGTTATTGGATGTAGATTGTTAGTTTGTATTTAGATACAACTTGTTACTATACTGATACTAGTTGTTCAATAATTTGGAACAGTTTAAGCTTGTTGCGTATTTCATTAGCATTGTGTTGGGCCGATGGGGGCAGGTGGGGCTTGAAAATTCCTCCTTGTCCAAAGTGGGGAATGACCGAAAAAGTTTGAGAACCACTGCCTTAAAGTGATGGTTTGGAGTAATTTACCCTAGGGTCCTTTGCACCATGACCTCGAGCCAAACACCCCCCCCAGAAGCTTTTTTCACCTGGGTCTAACATTGGGTGAGTTAGCGTAGAGTAGCGTTAGCCGCTGAATAGCTTAGCGCAGGGGGCTAATGGACCCACGTTTGTATCTCGTAAAACCACTAATAATGCCCGAAATGATACCAAAGGTCCACACTAGTACATATTTGTTATTTGGTTATGCACTCATAAAACGATGTATTGGAAAGTTTGTAAGTACACCAGAAGTTTATGTAAATAACACTTGCCTGCTGGCTTCTGCTCTCTGCTGTTGCTGCTGTGAGACGAGTGCTGAGGGACGTCTACAAATTACAACACCGAAAAGAGATGCAACAAAAATATTTTTTAATTTAACTTATTTTTTAAAGTAAGTGTTGTAATATAACTAGCAGGAGACAAGTAATAATTGAGGTAAGTTTGGAGACATTACCTTATTTAATCATTGTATCTCTTTTCGGTGTAGTAATTTGTAGACGGCCCTAAGCACTCGTCTAACTGCAGGTAGCAGCAGCTGCAGCAGCAACAGAGAGCAGAAGAGAGCAGGCAAGTGTTCATAAACTTCTGGTGTACTTACAAACTTTCCAATCCATCGTTTTATGAGTACATAACCTATATGTACTAGTGTAGACCTTTGGTATCATTTCGGGCATTATTAGTGGGGTCATTTATGAGATACAAACGTGGGTCCATTAGCCCCTGCGCTAAGCTATTCAGCTGCTAACGCTGCTCTACGCTAACTCGCCCAATGTTAGACCCAGGTGAAAAAAGCTTCTGGGGGGGGTGTTTGGCTCGAGGTCATGGTGCAAAGGACCCTAGGGTAAATTACTCCGAACCATCTCTTTAAGCTTCTGTCTTCATTTTTACAAGCTTCTGTCTTCATTTTTACAAGTATTACTCAGCATCCAAAGTGTTCCACTGGATGGAGAAGAACCCTCGTTTTTCTGTGCAGAGGAAGGAACCGATGAATCATTTAGACATCTCTGACGTCTACTTCTCAGATTGGGCTGCGTACTTCTGAAGAAGCTCACACTCCAACCTCGAGGAATATGAAGCAGGAGGTCATTCTAAGTGTCAAAGGTATTGTGCTTCTCTCTTTCTTTGACTTTGACTTCCGATGAAATGCAGATGTCGCACCAGTGTTCATTTGCTTATCATTTCAAAAAGGAAATATGCGCTAGAGATTATACAGTTGATGCTTATACACTCTCTAATCAATACCCTTCAGTTTGAATTAATTTGAAATGCAGTTTTTCAGTTTTCAAGATTTATAAAAGAGATGCCAATGTTAAATAAAAAATGAATTCTCAGATTTTAATGCTATAGTGGACCCTATTTTCCTATGTTTTTGTGTCCAAGTGACTGATGGGAACAACAATCTTTGAAATTTCTCCAGCATGAAGCAAGATCACAGCAGTCGGCAGTCAGCGAAGTTAATGGACAACTTGCCCACCTTCAATTTAGGTCCACAAAAGTGCTTGTTTTGCCACTGACAGGCTCAGATTCATGTTCTAAGTGTCTGACAACATTATGGAAAGGATTTCTAAGGAGGTCGACCTTTTTGTGAAAGAGTAAGATCCTTTTTTTTTTTTTAAACATAAAAAAAAAAAATCTGTGAAATAGCATTTGCTAAAGCCACCAGACTCCATGTAAATAAACAGTCATTTAATCATCGTAAAATACAGTGACACGATACAAAATAAAGCTACGAAAGGCCATTTTGTTCCGCTTTCCACTTTTCCACGGTCACAACTTTAAATAAACACATAGTTTACCGATTTGCATGTGAAATTATGCTGGCTCTACACACGCTCTTTTAAAAAAGGTCTATCTCTGGAGGGATTCTTTCCATAATGTTATATAAATAAATATATATAAAAAAAAAGTGCTGAAATTGATGATGCACATTTCACCTACAGGGTTACATTGCAGCCCGGTTCGCAACAGCTGGTCACAGAGTTCTTCCTCAATACTGGACCAATTTAAAATTTTGTTGTTCCCCCTTACCTGTTTGTCACTTACACATAAAAACATAGGAAAATGGAGGCCAGGTTATCACAAAAAGAAGTCATATTGGATACACATCATTTTCTGGTTTGCCTGTATTACACTTTTCTCCAAAAAATTAACTTTGACAAAGCAGTGAGAACACTTTGAATGTATTGTCTGATCAACCCATAACCTTTGTTTGGGTTTTTCTAACCACATCGCTACTTAACTTCTGTGATTTTTTTTTTGCTCATGAGCTGTGTGCGGTTTACCCACACAGAAAGACATCAATGAACTTCTGCTTCTAAACACACAGTTTGATCACAAAAATAGGTTCCTGTGATCCCCTGAAAGTCTCAGTGGTGGAGTTACATGGGTTCCTTGCAACAGAATGAGGACATCCTGCTTGAAACCACCAACATACAGACACAGAGAGAGCACCGGCTCTTAAATAGGCACATGAGCAGACTCTACCTATGTATAGAAAGTTCTCTTCGTTTACTGACGACCACACGACTTCTTTAAAAGACACTCTGACTCTGAAAGGTGGGGCCCGTTTTCTGTGATTAAGCTTGACTAAAAATGTGTTCCCCTGTTGTGCAGGTTGTATTTAGTTTTATGGATGAAAAAAAATGTTTAGTAGTTTAGTGGCTGCATGCAACATTTTTGTCACTACTGCTAAATCTGTGAAGGATGTAATGGTTTTGTTTAAGCCTTTGCGGGATTGTAGTTCTCGTAACAATCCTACAAAGAGTTGTGGTTTTTCTTTAGTTGTCTCACCACTGTTCTATTTAATATATAACCAGCGATTATGTTCCAAAAGCAGTCTGGATTCTGCTTTACTCCGTCATGTTGTTTTATCAGACTGGACTACATGCTGAGATAATTATTATTGACAAACCACTGTGATTCATAGCAACAGGATTTTATTCTGCAAATATTTGATAAAATCACATATGTGGTTTTAATCCACATCAAACCACAACTTTTATGGGGAACAGGGGATGTTTAGGAAGGGATAGCAAGTCAACAGTATGTGCCATATAAAAGTGGTATTCGTCATCTGACAGCTGGGAACTTTAAGGTTAATTTGATATGCAGGTAAGCACTGTGTGTCAAGTTTTTCTAGTCAGAAATCAGAACTAAGTATTAATTCATTAATTGATTATTTAATTAAAATACATTGTGAAAGTGTATAAGGGCTTAGTACATTATGATATGAGTTTATGGTGGCCATTGACATTTGTATAGCAGGTGTTGCAACAGTTTTTGGGTTGATACAATTTGTTACACAGATTTGGTGCAGTTTAACTTTCTTTTTCTTTTTTTAAATGGTCAAATATCCCTCTAAAATACCACATGCATTACTCCATAGTAAAAAAAAAAAATCCTGCTGTGATTCGGTATGAAAAACGTTTGACACTGGTTTGTGGTTGTAAAGTTCCATGAGGCTGTGATCATCTTAGAGGTCCCAACAGGTAGTCTATACAGTGACACAGGTTTTAGGAAATGGTCTCACTAAATTGAAATGGCTACTTTGGGGACTAAAATCATCCCACTTGAATACAATTGGGGTCACTGAATCCACAAGTCTGAACATTTGCAGTCATACCCAACGTATGTAGACTGCATATGGACGAATATTAACAAATGTATACTGCATGAGAAAAGCTGCATTGTTATTGCACAAACTGCCGTGGATTAACATAGAGTGGGAATGTGTGTAAAGGGGAGAATTGTGGGTATCTTGAGGTGAGAGGTTAAGGAGGGACCCCTTTGAAAATGGCCATGCAAGTTTTTCCCTCGCCCAAATCTAGCCTAACTTTGGAGCATTTCTTTTTCCGGGTTCCTTAGATCCCTGGTTCTCAAACCACACATTCTCACTCCCACCGTATAACAAGTTTCAGCGAGTTAACTTTGTCATGATCAAGGAGTTGATAAAGAGACCGTTAGCTAGCGCACTAGCACTAACATTAGTTGAAAAGTTGTTACTTCCAGGCACTAATTGCAAAGGCATGCGCAATGTCATTTTACGGTAACAATCTTACAAATATTTGTTGTATATTAAAGCGTAAAAACGCAATAATGTATTCAAAGTAATTGAATCCCAGTAGAAACCATGGAGTTTAAATTGACTGTGGTCAAAACAGTCATGCTCAAATTAAATACATTAATGTAAATGTTGCTTAACATTATATAACAGTACACATTAGCCATCAAGCATTATTATAGCAATGGACCTTTTTCACAGCAGACATTTTGACTTGTCACAGTACTGAAATTGATAACCTTAATGATGTTATTCCTTCAAGTGTCCCAGGAAGCTATTCCAGTGAGTCAGCATGCACAATACCAGGGCCTCTCCTAAGTGGAATGCAGCCATCAGTAATGGTTTGGAATACACCGGTCCTTTTCCTACTATGACATGTCAACATGTCTGCCGTGAAAAAGGTCTATACAGCATAGCATATCATAATAAGCTGGAGCCCATTACTGTTCCAAAATGGCTAATAAGGAAAAAAATCATGCTGTGGCAAAATTCTGGGTTTGAACATTGTTGGAAGCATATGGGTGACGTTGATAACACAGCTCAACAAACATTAGCATAGTTGTATTTTAATGCAGAAATATTACATATTACGGATTATCTTTAAATCCTGTGTACCAATGTTGATTAAATTCTTTATCAAGTATGTGTGTATATATATATATATATATATATATATATATATATATATATATATATATATAAAATATGAGGCTTTGTTCTCTGCTCACAACACAATTTCTTCACTATATATTTACATAGCAAATATTTGTTTGCGGCTATATTAATGTTTTGAATGTCAAGTGCAGCTCCTTTTACTATACTTCAATAAACTATTGATTGACCTGGAACGCACATATTGTACAACGTCACATCTGCACTTTATAAACTTCATGTAATTCAGCGTGTGTAGTCTTAGATGGTACGGTTAAAATAAAAAAGGCAAGTTTGTTGTGATCACATCTACTGTATCTGTAGATTAAGACGAATGAAACTTAAATCATACAAATGGAGAATAAACAGGTAACTAAAATCTGAAGGGCTCAATATTTAATATTTTAGGATGTGAATGTATTTACATAAAAACTACACATTTTCTATTAGAAGCCTGCCTTCAGACATAAAAATGATGTTTAGCAGAAAACAAGAGGTCAGAAAAAGTATTGTTCTGGTTTGGGCACTGAAACTCAGATTCAACTGTACTAATATTAGTATTATTATAGTTCAGTGAATATTGTAAATCTGTGAGTGAGTAACTGAAGTCATACGTAACACAATGCATTTAAAAAATATGCTATTTGTTAGGGGTGGTAATCACCAGAGGCCCCACAATACGATAGATGTCACGATTCGATATTATTGCGATTTTGAACAAATTGCAATATTCTGCAATTTTACATTTCTTCCCAGTTTCAAATGATGTCCCCAAAAGAAAACTGTCAACATCCGTTTTATCTAAAAAGATACATTTGTTTGTTCATTTCAATTTCATTACTGCAAAATGGGAGTCAAGTAGACAAACTGACCAACACATAATAGAATGATCCTTGGAGTCTGTATCGATATAGTATTGCAATGAAAAATATTGTGATACTATGCGGTGTCAATTTTTACATCTACACACTTAACAGTACATACGTGACAGGGACTCCATGTTACAGTTGGAAATATTTTATTCATGCAGGTCAGCTTTCAAAACAGCAATACAATGCAAAGTACTGTAAATGTCTCAGGTCCATCAAAATTGTGTAAAATAAATTGGTTTTAATTTCATTGTATGGTTAATTGACTTCATGTGTTATAGGGGTTTTAAAAAAAGGTATGTCTACAAGACCTAGTGTAGATTTTACTAATCCATTCAGTCAAATTCTTAACTCTCTCTCTTCAGTTTGAACAAAGAGGTATCCTGGAAGCTTCTCTTAATTTCATATAACAAAAAAACCAAACATCTTTCCCAGATGTCAACTACAGTCATCAAACCCTGCTGGATTACCGTAGTCCAAATTCAATTCGCTGGCATTGCCTAACCTGTCAACTATATACATTGCTTATTTCACAGCAAACTTACAGATTCAAAGAGCAGATTTACAGCTGAATGGATAGCTCTGTGTACAATGAGTGATATTGTTATGAATCATACAGTGATAGTTAGCTAGCTAACACTCCAGGGCTACTACAAACCTCTGTAGTTAATCGTATACTAGCTACATTTACCTAGAAGTTAAATGTGAGCATGTGCGACAATGTCTGCAGTACTTTCTACTTCAGTAGTCCTTAAAGCCCTTGACTTACCTGTTGACACTGAAGGTCTCCAGCAGCCTTTGATGTCATCTCCCCCCAGATTCAAGGTAAACTATTCTCACCTATGAGCTCAGCTGGCGGGAGTGAGTTTACACCCTTCTTCACTTGTGCTCAAATGTGAACATGTTCCCAATTTTGGCACTGAAGGGGACAAGCTTAAAAAAAAAGGTACGCTGATGAATTGAGACCAGAGATATTTAAATCAGCGTGACGATCTGAACTAGTTTGTTACACGTGACTTTATCATTAATAAAACGGATCATCAAGTATGGCACATGCTTATTTTTTTTCGAAGATTTAAGCAGAGTTTTCGAATAACTTTAAGTGGTGACACAGATGTGTTTTAGCGCAGGGCATGATTTTGGGCACATGGGAACAACATTACTGCACAAATCCGTTTATTAAAAACAAGTTCGACAATGGACAGGTACATGTGAACGCTTTGCGGTGACTGTCCCATTAACAGTTACTTTCTACATTTGTTAAACCCTTACGTCTTAGCAGTTTAACTTTTCACAGCACCGCCACATTGAGGTTTGGTTTGCGATGGGAATGCGTAACATGATGGAACCAACGTGCAGATTAGATTTAATACTAAACATGATTCAGTTCAGTTAAATCTACAGTCACAAGTATCGCCTAGAGACTACTGAAATTATTCAGCTTTCTAAGGTCACACACAACATCAGAATACTAATTTTGTTCAACGTAAAAGAACAAATAAAAAAGAAAACACGCCTAATTCAGACGTCCAGCATAAAAAAAAAAAAAAAAAAATAGTATATATACACTACAGCACAATGACAAACTAAAACAATCAGGGGGGGGGACGAGTAAAAGCTTTCCCAAAATAAAAACAAAAACAGACGAGGACGTCGGCAATTCAGTTCCTCCTGTGAGCGTCGCAGGTGAACGTAACGCGCTCAGCCACAGACAGGAAGAGGATAGTGTCACGTGCATCAGGAGGCGGCGAGCGGCGACGCAGTCGGACGACGATCCTGAAAAAAGAGCAAATGACACAAAATGAACTGTCTGCAACTGCTGACACAAAGCACGTTGTTCCATCTTAAATTGTGCACATGTGGAGTTCTGCCTCTCGAGTGGTTCTTCAGTAACAGAAATCCCAGACCGAACAGTCTTGTTTGTCGCATTACTCCACACACTGTAAACTAATTTTAGCTGAAATCCAAGTTTGTGCAAAAGGCGTACATTACCAACAAATTTACAACTTGTTGAATGGCACTTTGTACGCACGCAAACCTTGTTTTTCCCCACAAGATGTGTGGCATACAGGATGAGTCACAAGCTGCCTCTGCCTTTAAAAAAGGGACGAATTTCAGATAAAGATATGAACACCAGTCTACGTCAGACCTATTCTCACCTTCACATGCCAGGGCCTTGCTTAATAAGCGTAGCGTGCAGGCGGTGGCGGAGGCAGCCGTTCTGCGTAGGGGTCCCTGGCGCGTGGAACTCCGTATGCCGGGACCCGGGAAACCGGAGAGAGTCGAGAGCGCTCGTAGGAGTAGCCATTACTGGCAGGGGGCATAGGCGCGCTAGGCGCTCTCCGGAGGGGACTGCGATCTCGGGCATAGTACGAGGACGGAGGAGGTGGGAGGGGACGACGCTCGTAGGGGTCAAGCGACGAGGTCATAAGGCGGTCTCGGACGACGGCTGAGGGGGGAGGGGGAGGAGGAGGGGCGCCAGCACGTTGGTCCTCATAGGCCATGCCATACGGACGGGCTCTGTACTTCTCATAGTAATCTACCACGCCATATCTCTCCCTTTCACCCTCATAGGGTCGCTCAGGATAAACGGATCGTCTGGGGGGAGGGGGTGGCAGCGGAGGAGCAGGGTAACCTGGGGGTAAGTGGCCGAGGCGGCCTCTCATGTAGCTGGGTGGGGGGGGAAGGTCATGCCTCTCTCCCGGGTAACGAGGGGGCCAATAGCCACCCCTGTCTGGGGAGGAGGGGGGTAGTCATCCCGTTCGTCATGTCTGGGACGGCTCTTAGAAATCTGAACATGGATGCGTTTGCCTAAATACAAACAAAAACACAAAAGGGGAGGAAAAAAACGCACCAAATTATTACATTTGTTGAACTAAAATGTGTCACAACTACATCTTTACTTGTTTTACATTATAGCCCTTACATACCTTGAAACTCAGAATTGTCCAGTCCCTTGATGGCATCCATGGCCTCTTCAGAGTTAGACATGTGTACAAAAGCAAAATTCTTGACAACCGCACACTCTGTGACTGAGCCGTACTCTTCAAAAAGAGCACGGAGCTCGTCATCAGCTCCCTTTTCTACATTAGCTACGTGCAGTTTGACTGCGCCCTGGTTCTTCCCGTGGCTGGCCTCCACGTTGATTGGTGTGCCATGAAGCTTGTAGAGGTGCAGGTTCTTAATGGCTTTGGTGGCGTCCTTGCGGTCATCCATGTGGACAAAGGCGTAGTTCTTGATGATGGCACATTCTGTGACAGTGCCGTACTCCGTGAAGAGTGCCTTGATCTCCTCCTGGTCTGCTTCTCGGGGGAGATTTCCCACAAAAATCTTCACCATTGTTAAAGATCTGTTTCAGCGCAAACGAGAGAAAAGGGAATGAGTATGACATAAGATCGGACAAACCCCCATATTAAATAGAACATTGTTTTTTTTGACAATTTTGGGGTTTTATTCGACAGGACAGCTGAAGACATGAAAATGACATGGAGCAAAGGGCCGCAGGTCGGAGTCGAACCTGGCCCGCTGCGTCGAGGAGTAAACCTCTATATATGGGCGCCCTCTCTACCAACTGAGCTATCTGGGTGCCCAACATTGTTCTTTCTTAATCATTTGGTGTTATACTATAGATAAGAACTATGCCTAAATCATTTTCTATGGTACTATCTGGTCTCAGTTGTGAATTAAATGGGCCCGTGCATTGCAAAATGGCTGACGTCAGTTTAAAGAACGCAGCGAGTCTACTAGCTAGCTAGTTAGCTAGCTAACCTTAATTTACTCTTTTTTAACACTAGTTATCTTCACGTTACTTATTTCAATATTAAAACGTTTCTATGAATTAATTTGTTGCTTGACGCGCTGCAGAGCATTATCTACATTTAAACAATTCCTGGTCTTGGTTTTGCAAATGTTGCTAGTGCTAGCTAGCTTTTAGCTACGGTTAGCTTCGGCCACGCCATTACACAAAGCACCGCTGTCGATATTACTAAAATCGTAAAGCGGCGAGCTGGCTAACAAACAGTCAAAAGTTAGTAAATATTTCACGAGTATTAAATGCTGATGAATTGTAAATATCAAGACACAAGCATGTACATTTTGGTTACCTTTTTTTTGTTTTACCGGACGGCCCCTACAAAGAATTCAAATCCTTCTCGAGAGCTGTTCTTTAGCCGAATGGCGGATGCCGACTTCCGTTTGATTTTTCCCCCTCCCTGCCTTTTCTTCTTCTGTCTGTCCCCACCCCCGGATCACAGCCACACCGCCACCCACTGTCCGGGAGGGTACATGGCTTCGTGGTTATTTGGATAATGTCATTTCATTTAACTCTCCTGTTGTCTGCGGTTCAAATTCACCCATTTTCAAAAAGTTTCTACATCAGAAATTTGGGTTTTAATTTAACCAAATTATCCAAAAAATATAATGTGGATGGTTCCATGCAACGCTCTTCACAAGGAAAATAAATGTTCCGTTCACTACTAGTATTGAATTTGGGTGATTTATTTTATTTGACAGTATTTGAAGAAAATAATTGATGAAGAAAAATGACGAAAATATCGGGAAAAAAGGTTCAAAAAGTGAGAAAAAACAGTCGCAGAAAAAAACATCAGAATAAGTGGCAAAAGACTTGGGGGGGGGGGGACAGAAAAATAAACGTTTTCATTTAAAATTTTGACCCAGAAAAACGTGCATGGTGGACGGGAAGACAACACAAGGGTTAAACGTTTACCGTATCCGCTTTTTCGTTCTGTTTTCTACGGTTATAAACGTATTTATTTACAAGTTATAGGCCTACAGCTCATGCAGAAAGTAGGTTTCTTCCTACAAACATTATGTATTGTTGTCAGCCACAGGCACGCTACTTCCTCCGTCCAGCTCCAACTGAATCCAAATTAGGCGAGTCACTATTAGGCTACAGTTTTTTCTTCCAATTTCTAAAACACAATTTTGCAAACTAGGCTGCTTTTATCAAAATACTTAACACAATTCACAAAACCACACACCCAAACTGCAAAATACCTCATATATCCTGCAAAATGAAGCACTGCAACCAAAACTATATATAACATTATCAAAAATCTAACTTTTGCACCATATGGCACACACTCATATTACCAGCTTGTTGTCTAACCAAATGTTGGGCATTATCAAAAGCATTCTCATCTTTAGTATGCTTTTGCCATAGTACTAAAATAGTTCAAATTGTAGAAATTCTACCAGATTGTTCACATGCACAGAAATATTTGCAGACACACACACACACATGCTGTCATTTTTATTTATTTTTTTTCACCAAACAAGTCAGTGCAACATATGCACAGCAAAAAAATATGCTCACAAAAAACAATAAACTGAAAAAGAAAATTTGCAGAAAAAATATATAGAAAACAAGAGGCATCATAGTGCTTACTTCCTGATTTAAGTGGTAACAATTACTGTAACCACTGAGGTGTTTTGGCCAGGTGGCACATATACAGTATATTGGCCAATTAGCTCATGTAGTGTTATTTAGAATGGCAGTGTTTTGAAATGGCAACAAAAATTGACTTTATGTCAGATTGTTGTGTCTTATGCAGTGTTCTGTGCATCTAAAAAGTGCCATTTTGAATTGCAAAATGTGTGTAGGCCTAAAGCAGAAAATGTGTTTAGACTTTTGGAGACTTGAGAAGAGGTTTTGCTCTCTGTGTGTCAGTTTAAATAATTGTGCTCTGCATGTCATTTTAGTGGGTTAGCAACTGAAAAAAAAGCGAGACTAATCCTGAGGTGCCTCGGGTCAACTCTCCAACTGTTTGTTTGCTGTTGACAGGAGTTGTGATGACTTTACTTCTCTTCCCAGTAGTTCCAGTTTGGAGCCCCAATCCAGTGTTTTTGAACCATTCTTCTTACCTTTTTTTTCATCAATTCAATTATCAATTACAATCAACTACAATAAAAGCCACATAGGTTACATACAATACACAATAATGTCTGAGAGCAAAAACAAACAAAATACACATCACATTAAATATACTGTACATACATAAAGAACCTATATACACAGAAATCTGACTCCTAATCAGATAATAAATAAATAATAAGTAAATGTAGAAAAGTAAGTAAATTAGGGATGAAAAACCAAATTATATTGTAAAAATATACAATTATAACAGGATACACAACCACACTGTAAATGTGTAACTTCATTTCACATCAATATTGAATAAAAGATATAATAACCGATATAGTGTTAAGGAAGCTCATCAAATACAGTCTATAAATGTATTGCTTTTTTATTATTATTTATCAAATGTGATTTAAGAAGTGACTTAAATTCCCCTTAAAAAAAGAGGGAATGAAGGTTGAGAACCTAAGGATTTTTGCTTATGGATGAGGTCCCTAGTAAAATAAAAAAAGTGAACCACATAAATTTGAGACGTATCCTTCCTATTGTCAAAATATCCACATTGAAAGAAAAGATCCATATATTGAGATATAATACAGAATTTACTGGATAGATTTTGTGTACAATTTTGAAATGAATTTCTTTTACTTTGTTAGAAATACAAAATGTATGAGGTAAAAAAAGCCATGTTTGTTTCTATTTGATATCTTCCCAATGTGAATTCCAATAAGACGTTCCTCTTGGAATCATTTTGCTTTTACTTTGCAAAATTTGACGTATACATGTATTATTACCTCTGCTGACTGTCTCGCCATCACAGCTCTGTAACTAGTCATGGATGTTCGTCTTATGGGTAAATATCATATTCATTGCAGAAAGTGGTGATGTTTGAAGCCTTCCTTTGTTTATTGTTTTTTCATGGAGTAAAAATGTGTAGTGACATATCTAGGAAAATACTGTTTAGATTAATCTCCCCTTGTGTGCCATGCTCTAAATGTTCATTTTATTTTCTCTAGCCATTTTGCTTTTGACTTTATTTTATATAAATATTTATTTATTTTTTTTGACGTATTTTTAAGTAGTTACCCCTTTTTCTTTTTCTTTTTTTGCTTAGGTAGTTCTTTCTTGTATCCACGCATGTACTATTTCTTTCCCCCCACGACAAGTTTTTTTTTTGTTTTTTTGTCACAAAAACTAATCATGGATGTATGCACGCACACTCCGTTCATGAACGTGACGTAGGAGGTTGATATCGAAACAATATAAAGATATGACAGGGGAGTCGAACATTCAGCCGCTGCGTCGTGGAGCAAACCTCTATATATGGGGCACACTTTACCAGGTGAGCTACCCAGGCGCCCTAATTTTATTTTATACATAATAATAATCCTACATTACAATATATAACAGGGCAATTGCATAAGAAAATATTTTGATCCTTGTGATTACACTGTTCATAAGTGACATTTTGGATGTAGAACTTTAACTCGTAGGCATTGGTGGAAGAAGTATTCACATCTTTCACTTAAGTAAAAGTAGCAATACTACAGTGTATACATACTTAAGTAAAAGTCCTGCATTCAAACTCTGAAGTACAAAAGTACTAGCATCAAAATATACTTACAAAAATTAACTATTTGATTAGCTTTCTTTTAATTATTTTGCATAGCGTAATGCATAAAACAATTAGAATAATTGATTTTATATTTATATTGTATACTTAAGATTCATATTTTTGTGTTATTGATCTAAATCTGCAAAGTAACTAGTAACTTTAGCTGTTAAATAAATGCATTGGAGTAAAAAGTACAATGCTTCCCTCCAAAAGGTAGTGGAGTAGAAGTAGAAACTAGTGGCGACTTTATCTCAAGCAAATCTGGACAAACCTGTTTCCAAAGATTAAGATCAGTGGTGTAGTCTAATGTATTGCAGTGGGTATACTGTATTTTTTTTAAAAACATATCAGAGATACTATCCGCGTACCACTAGAGGGAGAACGCGGACCACCAGTGGTACTTGTACCACAGCTTGAGAACCAGTGGGAGCCTTACGTCATGGTGTTTTGACCTGGCTTGCCAGAAATCCCCTTCCATTTTTGTAAAACAGAACAAGAGTCGTTAACCCATCTTTTTTATGGCTGTTCATTCTGTATTGCATTTTGGAAAAGCTTTGAAGATTATATGGTATCTAAAACAAAACATACAATTACACTTGAAGGGAAATTACCTATTTTGAATGTAAAGAATAACATTGTGAATCTCTTTATTTTATTAGGTAAGTTCCATATCCACAAGGCAACATTTTCCAGTTCAACACCGTGCTTCAAACTATTCCAAGTTGAATTTGTACATGTACTTTGAGTCTCTTAAGTTGGTATCCAATAAGAAAGCTATATTAATATCTGATATCTACTCAAATGTCTTTGTTTAAGTGCTCCTGATGTCTTGAATTTTAACATTCTTGAAAGTCTGTCCCTTTTTGTTTCCTTTATTTTCCTCTGTTTAGACTATTACTTTTTTTTTACTCTCATATATTATTTATATATATTTCTGTATCCTATTTGTTTACGTACTGCAATGATTGAATTTCTGTTAATTGTCTTTTGAAATAAAGTTATATATATATATATAAAGAAAGAAATCCCCTACCATTACATTCAAGTCTGGTAATAACCATGTCTCGTACTTTTCACTGCTTAACCCATGTAGTTACAGTCTGCCACTAAAGGGATGCAAGTTAGCAACTATTCTCGTAACCCACCGTCCTGGGTTAATGTGTAACACTTTAACTTTATAGCAGGGCTTAGTTTAAAGTATAATACAGCTCTTTGTCTCTACATACATAAACATGCTGTTGATAAATAGGCTACTGTTTAATCGGCCATACATTTTGACAACTATTTCAGGGGAACTTGACAGTCATCTATTCTCATCTTAATCTTTGGAAACAGGTTTGTCCACATTTGCTTATGAGATGAAGTCGCTTCATTTTTCAGTGCACGAGCTCACCTTACCGTGATAACCCGAGGTAGGAAAAAACTACAACAATGCAAAATCCCTACGCCTCTCTTGGCATCAAATTCTCGGAAAGTTGGGCACTTTCTGTTTCACTATGTGGTGGAAGACATATTAACTAGTCTACTTATAGCAAGTAGGCCTTAAACTACAAGAACTTAAGTATTTAAGTAGCCTACAATCAAAGAATTTCTAATAACCGTAGGCGGCTTTGGTAGCCTACAATCTTCAGTGTTTCCATTAGCCTATGCCATAGTTTCTAGCCTACTTCTACTCCTCTACCTTTCGGAGGGAAATATTGTACTTTTTACTGCACTACATTTATTTAACCGCTAAAGTTACTAGTTACTTAGCAGGTTTAGATTGTGTCTTGTTATGGTGGGTAGGTATATGCTGCTGGGTCTGGGCATAAAGGCTCTGGGTCAGGAATGTGAAACCATGCAGAGGGAGTGACTTCCTTTCTGTTTCAAGTTGCATCAGCAGGGACTTTTCGGTGCTCTGCTGCTACGTTCAGGCGCTCGTTTTTAAAATGGTATGTTAGAGAACAGCAATCCATTTGATTAGAGAACTAAAAAACAAATAAACATAGGTAGGCTACAATACAAAACCAGCTACAAGAACGTAAGAAAATGAAATATGCCTGTTACAGTTTTCCCAGAAGCAGTCTGAACCCCAATATCAGCTTAGAATGATACAAAACCGAAAAATCTGCAAATAATCATATTTTTAGGAGCATGAAACGGAATGAATTGTTGCCATTTAGCTTGATAAAAGACGAGTCATTTAAGCAAAACTGTTGGATAGCTAGCCAGGTAACAGTGTCAGCACTAATGTGGAGCCAATGACATGGCGTTTGGGCTTTTTGCATTACATTTTTTGAAATTATTCTTCGTCAAAAAATACGTGTAGGCTAAATTTTGCTTGTGGTCCACTGAACTTATTGTGTGTTAGTAGCACATTCCGTTGCTAGACTGACAAATTGGCTACTAACATTCTTATTTCCATCCCCAGTTGTTGGACAGTTCACTTCCATGTTCACCTCATGTAAACAAAATGAAATTGAAAAACAGACCTTTCCTTTCACCACTGCTTAAACTCATCCACAATTTCCAGCCATGCTTTTTTTCTCTCTCTCCCTCCCGAATTGGTACTTGAAAGCAGCATTGCACTGGGTCTTGGAGGAGTGACGAAACTTACTTAGTCAGCTGTTGCTTCTAGTAGCCTACTCTACATTTGATCTAGCTTTTCTGTGGACGGAGTATCTATCTAGTTCTCCAAAAAAAAAATAAACTTCAACATTCAGGTAACGTTTAAGGCAGAGACATCTAACAGCAACAGCACAAATGAATGTATTACTTTACTTAGCTACTTACGTCTTGGCTGGTAAACCACCTGACCTCACTGGACTCCTAATAAGTTTGTTTGTCTTCTTTCCCAACAGCCTTTCATCACTGGAAGTCAATAGATTGATCTAGTTCTAGATGCTGATTTCATCAGGAGCTTTTATTTAGAATTATTTTATTTTTTCCTCATGATGAATGTCTCCCAGACAATGGAGACGGAAGAGGATCTCCTGACCCGTCTCAACGTCCAACTGTACCACCCTCAGCAGAGTTGTAAGGGCCTTTTCGGGCTGCTTCCTCTGGGGAACAAGAGCAAACACTCGGCAGACGAGCCTCTCCGGCTGGGACGCGACGCCCAGGGCTGCACCTTCGCCCTGCTCGACGCCCGGGTGTCCCGCAAGCAGCTGGCCCTCCACGCCTACCGCACCCCCGAGAGCCCGGACTTGCTGTTCGACATCCAGAACCTGAGCCAGAGGGGACGGCTGTTGGTGAACAGCTCGGCGCTGGGCTTCCTGGAGAGGATGGATATCCCGGACAAGGCCCTGGTCCGGTTCGGAGAGTATGAGATGCTGATCATCCGTGAGTCCGGCGAGGCCAAGGGCAGCTTCGAGGTGGAGTTTGAGGTGCTGGCAGTGCCTCCGTCCAGAGAGACGTGCATGTACGAGCCTAGTAGGAGCCCCGTCATGGAAACAGGCTCCTCACGTGTGATGAACGGTCTTCCAGGTGAACTCAGAGTAGGCCTCCTCGGCCCCCTTGAGACCGATGAGACTCTCATGTTTAATTCCTGATGTGACTTTTAACTTTGTTATTGACTTACACTCGAGTTGAAGCAGGCTAGGACTGGATCCCTCCTTGTAATGTGAAATCATAGTATTATTATTTAGGTATTATTTTTGCACCCCGTTACTCTATTACTCCACGTATAAGTTAAAGACCTGTGATGCTACATTGTAATAACAGCTACTTTTTAAGTGTAATACAGCTATTTGTTTCTATATTTTCAACTTTATTAAATTATCTTTTTGTGAACATACTGTTGTTGAATACTGTTTTTTTTTTTATCAGCCATATATTTTGATAACTATTTCAGGGAAACTCTAGTTAATCATCTATTACTTTGATATGCCCCCACCCCGAGAGAGAGAGAGAGATAGAGATAGATAGATAGATAACAGTATACCCACTGCAATACATGATTAGACTACACCACTGATCTTAATCTTAGGAAACAGGTTTGTCCAGATTTGCTGTGGGCGAGTTCAGTTTACCGTGATAACCCCCCCGAGGTAGAAAAAAGAAAACAATGCAAAATGTATACGCCTCTCTTGGCATCAAATTCTCGGAAAGTTGGGCACTTTCTGTTCCACCCTGTAGTGGAAGATTTATTAAGTAGTCTACTTACAGCAAGTAGGCCTTAAACTACAAGAACTTAAGTTCAATTTTGTTCACTTACGAACAGTGTAATTACAAGGATCAGCAGACAAATATCTTTCTTATGCATTTGCCCTGTTATATTATTGTAGAACAAATAAGGTAGGATTATTATTATGAAAAAACTAAAAATTAGGGCGCCTGGGGAGGCGGAGTGTCACTCCGCCTCTCTCTCCCCTGTCATGTCTCCAGCTGTCCTCTATAAATAAAGGCCTAAAATGCCCCCAAAAATAAATGAAATTAAAATGTGCAATGTTTCAATCTGAAATGTAATGGAATAAAGTTGCATAAAATGTAAACACTAAAAGAAGCCTAACATTCCTACTTAAAAATATGTACTTATTTACATTCCACGCACCCATATAATAGAGGTTTACTCCTCCACCTTCATGTCTCCATCTGTCCTGCGAAAATAAAGGCCTTAAATGCCCCCAAAAATAATATAAAAAAGGTAGTGTGTCTTTGTATAGTGCATAGTAAGATATTTTGAATAAGACAAGACAGAGTTTGAGAAAAATGTGTTTAAGTTTAAACTTTTCATTCTGAAACAAAATACAAAATTCTATATCCATATTTAAAAAAAAAAAAAAAAAAAAAAACTCATTACAAATACATTTTTATCAAAAACTGCTACAAACATCTGTTTGCAAGTAGGCTATATTGTATAAAATAGTTTTAGGTTCAGAAAATAGTTCAGAGGCATGAATATTATTGGTAAAACAAAAAGAAAGTAGTAGTTTTGAGTAAACTGACAACCCCTGACTAAGTGGCACATTTTCTGGACATCTCAAGTTATATTCAATGCATAACAATAACAGCATAGAACTGAACTAAACTGTTGAATTAACCCAAATAGCGAGCTCAATAACTGCAGGATGTTTGTGTAAAACGAGCGATTTCAATGAAATCTGAGCAATTATTTCTTGGGACTATTGCATCAGAGATTAGTTTTCCTGTCATTTTAAGGAACTTGCGATACAATTCTGTCTGCATTATGTATATTTGTTTTAACAATCATAAACTTAACAGGGTTCTTTTTTTTTTTTTTTTTTTTAAGATAAATTCTGCATTTTCTTCTCCCTGACACTTGGCCATGGTTTTATTAGCTCTTTGTTTTAACTGCGTACTTCTCTAATGCACAGCGAGCCTGTTTAGCAGAGAGGGAAGGCTCAGTGAATATCAATTCTGGTCCTGTTTATACCTAAAATAATAATAAAAAATAATAAAGACTTCATTTAGTTTTCTTTACAGGAATTAAATGCTGAGATAAAAGCCACCTATATATATATATATATATATATATATATATTTTTTTTTAAAAGGTTGTCTTACACCCCTTAAAATCAGCTGTGGCAACCCGGGACCCCCCGCCCACCCCCAGGTTGGAGAGCAGTAGGTTAGAGGACCCCTGTGGGTGGGCTTTGTCACTGCTTGAGATGGATCGAGCGCGCGACAGTGCAGGTTGTTCCGAGGACTGGACAGTCCCCTCTAGTTCACCAGTCAATCCACCTCCTGTGGAAACAGAAGACACTTCACTCAAAGCTCACAAAAATAGATCAGTCAGTTATGGACTTCATAGTGAACTCACACTGCTTTACCTTTTAACTACAGGGCCATCTGATCCCAGCTCGTGTTGTTCAGAGACCATTAACTCCTTCGAATTCATTTTAAGACCCATTACAGCTGGCAGAGCAGAGACACGCCTGGAGCCGAAGAGACAGGGTCAGCATCCCACTCATCACAACACTATCATATCTTCATTACCTCATATCTAGGAGAATGGATTGTTCCTTTGAGCTCACTTTAACTTTTTGGCAAGATGCACAACTGGAGTGCATTAAATAAAAATGTCAAGGCTTCCAACAACTTTAAAGACTCCCTAATGTATGGGCACACTGCAGTGTGAATGAATGAACACAAGAGGGAGACATGAGACCATTACTTGCATGAGTTAAGTGTTGTGCAGTAAAAGTTGAAAGGAGGCCTGGTGTGCCATGAAGCTTGTAGAGGTGCAGGTTCTTAATGGCTTTGGTGGCGTCCTTGCGGTCATCCATGTGGACAAAGGCGTAGTTCTTGATGATGGCACATTCTGTGACAGTGCCGTACTCCGTGAAGAGTGCCTTGATCTCCTCCTGGTCTGCTTCTCGGGGGAGATTTCCCACAAAAATCTTCACCATTGTTAAAGATCTGTTTCAGCGCAAACGAGAGAAAAGGGAATGAGTATGACATAAGATCGGACAAACCCCCATATTAAATAGAACATTGTTTTTTTGACAATTTTGGGGTTTTATTCGACAGGACAGCTGAAGACATGAAAATGACATGGAGCAAAGGGCCGCAGGTCGGAGTCGAACCTGGCCCGCTGCGTCGAGGAGTAAACCTCTATATATGGGCGCCCTCTCTACCAACTGAGCTATCTGGGTGCCCAACATTGTTCTTTCTTAATCATTTGGTGTTATACTATAGATAAGAACTATGCCTAAATCATTTTCTATGGTACTATCTGGTCTCAGTTGTGAATTAAATGGGCCCGTGCATTGCAAAATGGCTGACGTCAGTTTAAAGAACGCAGCGAGTCTACTAGCTAGCTAGTTAGCTAGCTAACCTTAATTTACTCTTTTTTAACACTAGTTATCTTCACGTTACTTATTTCAATATTAAAACGTTTCTATGAATTAATTTGTTGCTTGACGCGCTGCAGAGCATTATCTACATTTAAACAATTCCTGGTCTTGGTTTTGCAAATGTTGCTAGTGCTAGCTAGCTTTTAGCTACGGTTAGCTTCGGCCACGCCATTACACAAAGCACCGCTGTCGATATTACTAAAATCGTAAAGCGGCGAGCTGGCTAACAAACAGTCAAAAGTTAGTAAATATTTCACGAGTATTAAATGCTGATGAATTGTAAATATCAAGACACAAGCATGTACATTTTGGTTACCTTTTTTTTGTTTTACCGGACGGCCCCTACAAAGAATTCAAATCCTTCTCGAGAGCTGTTCTTTAGCCGAATGGCGGATGCCGACTTCCGTTTGATTTTTCCCCCTCCCTGCCTTTTCTTCTTCTGTCTGTCCCCCACCCCCGGATCACAGCCACACCGCCACCCACTGTCCGGGAGGGTACATGGCTTCGTGGTTATTTGGATAATGTCATTTCATTTAACTCTCCTGTTGTCTGCGGTTCAAATTCACCCATTTTCAAAAAGTTTCTACATCAGAAATTTGGGTTTTAATTTAACCAAATTATCCAAAAAATATAATGTGGATGGTTCCATGCAACGCTCTTCACAAGGAAAATAAATGTTCCGTTCACTACTAGTATTGAATTTGGGTGATTTATTTTATTTGACAGTATTTGAAGAAAATAATTGATGAAGAAAAATGACGAAAATATCGGGAAAAAAGGTTCAAAAAGTGAGAAAAAACAGTCGCAGAAAAAAACATCAGAATAAGTGGCAAAAGACTTGGGGGGACAGAAAAATAAACGTTTTCATTTAAAATTTTGACCCAGAAAAACGTGCATGGTGGACGGGAAGACAACACAAGGGTTAAACGTTTACCGTATCCGCTTTTTCGTTCTGTTTTCTACGGTTATAAACGTATTTATTTACAAGTTATAGGCCTACAGCTCATGCAGAAAGTAGGTTTCTTCCTACAAACATTATGTATTGTTGTCAGCCACAGGCACGCTACTTCCTCCGTCCAGCTCCAACTGAATCCAAATTAGGCGAGTCACTATTAGGCTACAGTTTTTCTTCCAATTTCTAAAACACAATTTTGCAAACTAGGCTGCTTTTATCAAAATACTTAACACAATTCACAAAACCACACACCCAAACTGCAAAATACCTCATATATCCTGCAAAATGAAGCACTGCAACCAAAACTATATATAACATTATCAAAAATCTAACTTTTTTGCACCATATGGCACACACTCATATTACCAGCTTGTTGTCTAACCAAATGTTGGGCATTATCAAAAGCATTCTCATCTTTAGTATGCTTTTGCCATAGTACTAAAATAGTTCAAATTGTAGAAATTCTACCAGATTGTTCACATGCACAGAAATATTTGCAGACATACACACACACATGCTGTCATTTTTATTTATTTTTTTTTCACCAAACAAGTCAGTGCAACATATGCACAGCAAAAAAAATATGCTCACAAAAACAATAAACTGAAAAAGAAAATTTGCAGAAAAAAATATATAGAAAACAAGAGGCATCATAGTGCTTACTTCCTGATTTAAGTGGTAACAATTACTGTAACCACTGAGGTGTTTTGGCCAGGTGGCACATATACAGTATATTGGCCAATTAGCTCATGTAGTGTTATTTAGAATGGCAGTGTTTTGAAATGGCAACAAAAATTGACTTTATGTCAGATTGTTGTGTCTTATGCAGTGTTCTGTGCATCTAAAAAGTGCCATTTTGAATTGCAAAATGTGTGTAGGCCTAAAGCAGAAAATGTGTTTAGACTTTTGGAGACTTGAGAAGAGGTTTTGCTCTCTGTGTGTCAGTTTAAATAATTGTGCTCTGCATGTCATTTTAGTGGGTTAGCAACTGAAAAAAAAGCGAGACTAATCCTGAGGTGCCTCGGGTCAACTCTCCAACTGTTTGTTTGCTGTTGACAGGAGTTGTGATGACTTTACTTCTCTTCCCAGTAGTTCCAGTTTGGAGCCCCAATCCAGTGTTTTTGAACCATTCTTCTTACCTTTTTTTTCATCAATTCAATTATCAATTACAATCAACTACAATAAAAGCCACATAGGTTACATACAATACACAATAATGTCTGAGAGCAAAAACAAACAAAATACACATCACATTAAATATACTGTACATACATAAAGAACCTATATACACAGAAATCTGACTCCTAATCAGATAATAAATAAATAATAAGTAAATGTAGAAAAGTAAGTAAATTAGGGATGAAAAACCAAATTATATTGTAAAATATACAATTATAACAGGATACACAACCACACTGTAAATGTGTAACTTCATTTCACATCAATATTGAATAAAAGATATAATAACCGATATAGTGTTAAGGAAGCTCATCAAATACAGTCTATAAATGTATTGCTTTTTTATTATTATTTATCAAATGTGATTTAAGAAGTGACTTAAATTCCCTTAAAAAAAGGGAATGAAGGTTGAGAACCTAAGGATTTTTGCTTATGGATGAGGTCCCTAGTAAAATAAAAAAAGTGAACCACATAAATTTGAGACGTATCCTTCCTATTGTCAAAATATCCACATTGAAAGAAAAGATCCATATATTGAGATATAATACAGAATTTACTGGATAGATTTTGTGTACAATTTTGAAATGAATTTCTTTTACTTTGTTAGAAATACAAAATGTATGAGGTAAAAAAAGCCATGTTTGTTTCTATTTGATATCTTCCCAATGTGAATTCCAATAAGACGTTCCTCTTGGAATCATTTTGCTTTTACTTTGCAAAATTTGACGTATACATGTATTATTACCTCTGCTGACTGTCTCGCCATCACAGCTCTGTAACTAGTCATGGATGTTCGTCTTATGGGTAAATATCATATTCATTGCAGAAAGTGGTGATGTTTGAAGCCTTCCTTTGTTTATTGTTTTTTCATGGAGTAAAAATGTGTAGTGACATATCTAGGAAAATACTGTTTAGATTAATCTCCCCTTGTGTGCCATGCTCTAAATGTTCATTTTATTTTCTCTAGCCATTTTGCTTTTGACTTTATTTTATATAAATATTTATTTATTTTTTTTGACGTATTTTTAAGTAGTTACCCCTTTTTCTTTTTCTTTTTTTGCTTAGGTAGTTCTTTCTTGTATCCACGCATGTACTATTCTCTTTCCCCTACGACAAGTTTTTTTTTGTTTTTTTGTCACAAAAACTAATCATGGATGTATGCACGCACACTCCGTTCATGAACGTGACGTAGGAGGTTGATATCGAAACAATATAAAGATATGACAGGGGAGTCGAACATTCAGCCGCTGCGTCGAGGAGCAAACCTCTATATATGGGCGCACACTTTACCAGGTGAGCTACCCAGGCGCCCTAATTTTATTTTATACATAATAATAATCCTACATTACAATATATAACAGGGCAATTGCATAAGAAAATATTTTGATCCTTGTGATTACACTGTTCATAAGTGACATTTTGGATGTAGAACTTTAACTCGTAGGCATTGGTGGAAGAAGTATTCACATCTTTCACTTAAGTAAAAGTAGCAATACTACAGTGTATACATACTTAAGTAAAAGTCCTGCATTCAAACTCTGAAGTACAAAAGTACTAGCATCAAAATATACTTACAAAAATTAACTATTTGATTAGCTTTCTTTTAATTATTTTGCATAGCGTAATGCATAAAACAATTAGAATAATTGATTTTATATTTATATTGTATACTTAAGATTCATATTTTTGTGTTATTGATCTAAATCTGCAAAGTAACTAGTAACTTTAGCTGTTAAATAAATGCATTGGGTAAAAAAGTACAATGCTTCCCTCCAAAAGGTAGTGGAGTAGAAGTAGAAACTAGTGGCGACTTTATCTCAAGCAAATCTGGACAAACCTGTTTCCAAAGATTAAGATCAGTGGTGTAGTCTAATGTATTGCAGTGGGTATACTGTATTTTTTTTAAAAACATATCAGAGATACTATCCGCGTACCACTAGAGGGAGAACGCGGACCACCAGTGGTACTTGTACCACAGCTTGAGAACCAGTGGGAGCCTTACGTCATGGTGTTTTGACCTGGCTTGCCAGAAATCCCCTTCCATTTTTGTAAAACAGAACAAGAGTCGTTAACCCATCTTTTTTATGGCTGTTCATTCTGTATTGCATTTTGGAAAAGCTTTGAAGATTATATGGTATCTAAAACAAAACATACAATTACACTTGAAGGGAAATTACCTATTTTGAATGTAAAGAATAACATTGTGAATCTCTTTATTTTATTAGGTAAGTTCCATATCCACAAGGCAACATTTTCCAGTTCAACACCGTGCTTCAAACTATTCAAGTTGAATTTGTACATGTACTTTGAGTCTCTTAAGTTGGTATCCAATAAGAAAGCTATATTAATATCTGATATCTACTCAAATGTCTTTGTTTAAGTGCTCCTGATGTCTTGAATTTTAACATTCTTGAAAGTCTGTCCCTTTTTGTTTCCTTTATTTTCCTCTGTTTAGACTATTACTTTTTTTTTACTCTCATATATTATTTATATATATTTCTGTATCCTATTTGTTTACGTACTGCAATGATTGAATTTCTGTTAATTGTCTTTTGAAATAAAGTTATATATATATATATAAAGAAAGAAATCCCCTACCATTACATTCAAGTCTGGTAATAACCATGTCTCGTACTTTTCACTGCTTAACCCATGTAGTTACAGTCTGCCACTAAAGGGATGCAAGTTAGCAACTATTCTCGTAACCCACCGTCCTGGGTTAATGTGTAACACTTTAACTTTATAGCAGGGCTTAGTTTAAAGTATAATACAGCTCTTTGTCTCTACATACATAAACATGCTGTTGATAAATAGGCTACTGTTTAATCGGCCATACATTTTGACAACTATTTCAGGGGAACTTGACAGTCATCTATTCTCATCTTAATCTTTGGAAACAGGTTTGTCCACATTTGCTTATGAGATGAAGTCGCTTCATTTTTCAGTGCACGAGCTCACCTTACCGTGATAACCCGAGGTAGGAAAAAACTACAACAATGCAAAATCCCTACGCCTCTCTTGGCATCAAATTCTCGGAAAGTTGGGCACTTTCTGTTTCACTATGTGGTGGAAGACATATTAACTAGTCTACTTATAGCAAGTAGGCCTTAAACTACAAGAACTTAAGTATTTAAGTAGCCTACAATCAAAGAATTTCTAATAACCGTAGGCCGGCTTTGGTAGCCTACAATCTTCAGTGTTTCCATTAGCCTATGCCATAGTTTCTAGCCTACTTCTACTCCTCTACCTTTCGGAGGGAAATATTGTACTTTTTACTGCACTACATTTATTTAACCGCTAAAGTTACTAGTTACTTAGCAGGTTTAGATTGTGTCTTGTTATGGTGGGTAGGTATATGCTGCTGGGTCTGGGCATAAAGGCTCTGGGTCAGGAATGTGAAACCATGCAGAGGGAGTGACTTCCTTTCTGTTTCAAGTTGCATCAGCAGGGACTTTTCGGTGCTCTGCTGCTACGTTCAGGCGCTCGTTTTTAAAATGGTATGTTAGAGAACAGCAATCCATTTGATTAGAGAACTAAAAAACAAATAAACATAGGTAGGCTACAATACAAAACCAGCTACAAGAACGTAAGAAAATGAAATATGCCTGTTACAGTTTTCCCAGAAGCAGTCTGAACCCCAATATCAGCTTAGAATGATACAAAACCGAAAAATCTGCAAATAATCATATTTTTAGGAGCATGAAACGGAATGAATTGTTGCCATTTAGCTTGATAAAAGACGAGTCATTTAAGCAAAACTGTTGGATAGCTAGCCAGGTAACAGTGTCAGCACTAATGTGGAGCCAATGACATGGCGTTTGGGCTTTTTGCATTACATTTTTTGAAATTATTCTTCGTCAAAAAATACGTGTAGGCTAAATTTTGCTTGTGGTCCACTGAACTTATTGTGTGTTAGTAGCACATTCCGTTGCTAGACTGACAAATTGGCTACTAACATTCTTATTTCCATCCCCAGTTGTTGGACAGTTCACTTCCATGTTCACCTCATGTAAACAAAATGAAATTGAAAAACAGACCTTTCCTTTCACCACTGCTTAAACTCATCCACAATTTCCAGCCATGCTTTTTTTCTCTCTCTCCCTCCCGAATTGGTACTTGAAAGCAGCATTGCACTGGGTCTTGGAGGAGTGACGAAACTTACTTAGTCAGCTGTTGCTTCTAGTAGCCTACTCTACATTTGATCTAGCTTTTCTGTGGACGGAGTATCTATCTAGTTCTCCAAATAAAAAAATAAACTTCAACATTCAGGTAACGTTTAAGGCAGAGACATCTAACAGCAACAGCACAAATGAATGTATTACTTTACTTAGCTACTTACGTCTTGGCTGGTAAACCACCTGACCTCACTGGACTCCTAATAAGTTTGTTTGTCTTCTTTCCCAACAGCCTTTCATCACTGGAAGTCAATAGATTGATCTAGTTCTAGATGCTGATTTCATCAGGAGCTTTTATTTAGAATTATTTTATTTTTTCCTCATGATGAATGTCTCCCAGACAATGGAGACGGAAGAGGATCTCCTGACCCGTCTCAACGTCCAACTGTACCACCCTCAGCAGAGTTGTAAGGGCCTTTTCGGGCTGCTTCCTCTGGGGAACAAGAGCAAACACTCGGCAGACGAGCCTCTCCGGCTGGGACGCGACGCCCAGGGCTGCACCTTCGCCCTGCTCGACGCCCGGGTGTCCCGCAAGCAGCTGGCCCTCCACGCCTACCGCACCCCGAGAGCCCGGACTTGCTGTTCGACATCCAGAACCTGAGCCAGAGGGGACGGCTGTTGGTGAACAGCTCGGCGCTGGGCTTCCTGGAGAGGATGGATATCCCGGACAAGGCCCTGGTCCGGTTCGGAGAGTATGAGATGCTGATCATCCGTGAGTCCGGCGAGGCCAAGGGCAGCTTCGAGGTGGAGTTTGAGGTGCTGGCAGTGCCTCCGTCCAGAGAGACGTGCATGTACGAGCCTAGTAGGAGCCCCGTCATGGAAACAGGCTCCTCACGTGTGATGAACGGTCTTCCAGGTGAACTCAGAGTAGGCCTCCTCGGCCCCCTTGAGACCGATGAGACTCTCATGTTTAATTCCTGATGTGACTTTTAACTTTGTTATTGACTTACACTCGAGTTGAAGCAGGCTAGGACTGGATCCCTCCTTGTAATGTGAAATCATAGTATTATTATTTAGGTATTATTTTTGCACCCCGTTACTCTATTACTCCACGTATAAGTTAAAGACCTGTGATGCTACATTGTAATAACAGCTACTTTTTAAGTGTAATACAGCTATTTGTTTCTATATTTTCAACTTTATTAAATTATCTTTTTGTGAACATACTGTTGTTGAATACTGTTTTTTTTTATCAGCCATATATTTTGATAACTATTTCAGGGAAACTCTAGTTAATCATCTATTACTTTGATATGCCCCCACCCCGAGAGAGAGAGAGAGATAGAGATAGATAGATAGATAACAGTATACCCACTGCAATACATGATTAGACTACACCACTGATCTTAATCTTAGGAAACAGGTTTGTCCAGATTTGCTGTGGGCGAGTTCAGTTTACCGTGATAACCCCCCCGAGGTAGAAAAAAGAAAACAATGCAAAATGTATACGCCTCTCTTGGCATCAAATTCTCGGAAAGTTGGGCACTTTCTGTTCCACCCTGTAGTGGAAGATTTATTAAGTAGTCTACTTACAGCAAGTAGGCCTTAAACTACAAGAACTTAAGTTCAATTTTGTTCACTTACGAACAGTGTAATTACAAGGATCAGCAGACAAATATCTTTCTTATGCATTTGCCCTGTTATATTATTGTAGAACAAATAAGGTAGGATTATTATTATGAAAAAACTAAAAATTAGGGCGCCTGGGGAGAGGCGGAGTGTCACTCCGCCTCTCTCTCCCCTGTCATGTCTCCAGCTGTCCTCTATAAATAAAGGCCTAAAATGCCCCCAAAAATAAATGAAATTAAAATGTGCAATGTTTCAATCTGAAATGTAATGGAATAAAGTTGCATAAAATGTAAACACTAAAAGAAGCCTAACATTCCTACTTAAAAATATGTACTTATTTACATTCCACGCACCCATATAATAGAGGTTTACTCCTCCACCTTCATGTCTCCATCTGTCCTGCGAAAATAAAGGCCTTAAATGCCCCCAAAAATAATATAAAAAAGGTAGTGTGTCTTTGTATAGTGCATAGTAAGATATTTTGAATAAGACAAGACAGAGTTTGAGAAAAATGTGTTTAAGTTTAAACTTTTCATTCTGAAACAAAATACAAAATTCTATATCCATATTTAAAAAAAAAAAAAAAAAACTCATTACAAATACATTTTTATCAAAAACTGCTACAAACATCTGTTTGCAAGTAGGCTATATTGTATAAAATAGTTTTAGGTTCAGAAAATAGTTCAGAGGCATGAATATTATTGGTAAAACAAAAAGAAAGTAGTAGTTTTGAGTAAACTGACAACCCCTGACTAAGTGGCACATTTTCTGGACATCTCAAGTTATATTCAATGCATAACAATAACAGCATAGAACTGAACTAAACTGTTGAATTAACCCAAATAGCGAGCTCAATAACTGCAGGATGTTTGTGTAAACGAAAGCGATTTCAATGAAATCTGAGCAATTATTTCTTGGGACTATTGCATCAGAGATTAGTTTTCCTGTCATTTTAAGGAACTTGCGATACAATTCTGTCTGCATTATGTATATTTGTTTTAACAATCATAAACTTAACAGGGTTCTTTTTTTTTTTTTTTTTTTTTTTTTTAAGATAAATTCTGCATTTTCTTCTCCCTGACACTTGGCCATGGTTTTATTAGCTCTTTGTTTTAACTGCGTACTTCTCTAATGCACAGCGAGCCTGTTTAGCAGAGAGGGAAGGCTCAGTGAATATCAATTCTGGTCCTGTTTATACCTAAAATAATAATAAAAAATAATAAAGACTTCATTTAGTTTTCTTTACAGGAATTAAATGCTGAGATAAAAGCCACCTATATATATATATATATATATATATATTTTTTTTAAAAGGTTGTCTTACACCCCTTAAAATCAGCTGTGGCAACCCGGGACCCCCCGCCCACCCCCAGGTTGGAGAGCAGTAGGTTAGAGGACCCCTGTGGGTGGGCTTTGTCACTGCTTGAGA
Organism: Perca flavescens; assembly: GCF_004354835.1. Taxonomy (NCBI): domain Eukaryota; kingdom Metazoa; phylum Chordata; class Actinopteri; order Perciformes; family Percidae; genus Perca; species Perca flavescens. The sequence continues at coordinate 26,602,235 of NC_041349.1, forward strand.
TGGATCGAGCGCGCGACAGTGCAGGTTGTTCCGAGGACTGGACAGTCCCCTCTAGTTCACCAGTCAATCCACCTCCTGTGGAAACAGAAGACACTTCACTCAAAGCTCACAAAAATAGATCAGTCAGTTATGGACTTCATAGTGAACTCACACTGCTTTACCTTTTAACTACAGGGCCATCTGATCCCAGCTCGTGTTGTTCAGAGACCATTAACTCCTTCGAATTCATTTTAAGACCCATTACAGCTGGCAGAGCAGAGACACGCCTGGAGCCGAAGAGACAGGGTCAGCATCCCACTCATCACAACACTATCATATCTTCATTACCTCATATCTAGGAGAATGGATTGTTCCTTTGAGCTCACTTTAACTTTTTGGCAAGATGCACAACTGGAGTGCATTAAATAAAAATGTCAAGGCTTCCAACAACTTTAAAGACTCCCTAATGTATGGGCACACTGCAGTGTGAATGAATGAACACAAGAGGGAGACATGAGACCATTACTTGCATGAGTTAAGTGTTGTGCAGTAAAAGTTGAAAGGAGGCCTACCTCTCTTCTACAGGATGCTGCACATCTTCTGAGGAGGACTTACCATGAGCTGGCATCTCCAGCACTGACACTAACAACCTACAAAGAGCACACATACTAAGAATACCAAGACTGCGTGCAATTGGTGGTACTCACATTCATAAAATGCTGAAAGTAAAAGACAATAATGGAAACTTTTGACTAATGTGTAGTGTGAACTCAATGACAGGGAAATGAAGAATGCAAATAGAGACTTAAGAGCAAATGTCGCAAGACAGAAACGTGGGCCATTGGAAAGCTAAGTTAATTATTGTTCTAATTCTAGGAACACCACTAATCGCCTCGACACAAGGTAGGCAATGGACAACGTGCGTGTGTGTCAAAACGTTGCAGCAGATAAGACGCATCAAAAACACATTGCGTGTCAGTCCTGATTTGTGGCCAGCTACAGATTTCATTAGCTGAATTGACTTGGAGGAGGGAGGGGGGGTGGGGTCAGAATCAATAATCTACTTTGAAATGTGCACTTTTTTTTTTTTTTTTATATATAAACACTGGCAACGATTCAAGAAAGTAGTAGTCAATTTAACCGTGGTCATCAGGGAACAGCTGCTCTAAAATTATTTCCTCACTTCGCATCGCACACTTGAACCAAGTTTGATGGAAAGCAGATTGGGTGTTGTTTCGCAAACCATGACCTAATCGCCTCGTTGGAGATGAACCGCGCCTCGCCTGTAAAGTGGACGAGAGCCGGCGGCAGCAGCCGGGGGCGGTGACAAAAATCCGCTGTCAGGTCGGACCATTTCCAGCCGATTCCAGCAGCCTTCAGGCTGAACAGGAAGTCACAGAAACACTGTGGTCAGATTCTGGTTTATTGAAATGTTATCAGACCCGTATATCAGCTCCTACACAGTCTCCAGTTGTTTTTATTATGACAGAGTGGCTCTCAAAATGCTCTACAGGCGATCTGTTGCTGATTTTAATTAACAACACACTGTAGATGATCTCTCTGACTTCTAAACATCACTATCAGCCACACAATATGTGGTTTGTACAGAATAAGCAATTAAACATCAGATAAAGTTAAAATCCCTCCAAATCAAAATCAATAAACGTTTATATAAAACGTGATCACATGTTGAGTCGATTCTGACCCAATCAGCTGTTAGATCGGCTGAGAGGCCGAGGTTTCCCAGCATGCCCTGGGTCCGCCTGGGTCTTGCAGTCGGTGAAAAGCAACGGCGCTGCCTGCGTCTCAGAGCTGCGGCCGCCTTGATCTCGTAATGTTACCGTTGCCCACGTGTGCATGACGTCAGAGCAAGTCGGACACAAATCCGACCGGCATGCATTGGGCGGGGATCGCCGGTGATCGATTCAGTGCAGACCTGGCTCATCTCGAACGAGCCTACGGTCTCACGCGTTTCCCAGCATTTTCACAGGAAGTGAACAGGGCGGACAGAACATCACCTACCATGTGTCAAGCAGATAACTCTCAGGGGTGTGAAGTATGGCGTGTTAAGAGTTAAAAGCCTGAGTAATACTAGATCTGGTGAATGGTGGCAGCCTGCCGAGTCATTCAAAAGGCTTACCCCCCCCACGAGGAATAATTTGACAGTTAAAAGCGAGTTTTTGGTTTGATTTGTTTATTAAAAAGCTTTTAAATGAAATGCAACTTGTAAAGTAAATAAAAATCATACATAATGAGGCTATAGATTCTATTTTCGCAAGAAAAAGATAAAGTGTAAAAAGAACAAAACCACACTGGAACTTTTGATTTGGCTAACATGTTTACGCAAATGGGACAACCTGCCACACCATGGATTTTACAACTAATTTTGATCAACCAACCTTAGTGTGAGCACAATGATATATATATATTATATAATATATATATATATATATATATATATATATATATATATATATATATATATATATATATATATATATATATATATATATATATATATATATATATATATATATATATATATATCGTTTCATTTAACTGACTTCCCTTGTTATAAAAATGTCACAGTTTCCCAGAGGCCGTTGTCAATTTAGAAAAGACTGAAGAGCAGGAGATTTGGGCCATTACCAGTACTGCGTCACACTGAAATAGACTAAGCATCTAAGCCAGCATCCTATTCTGAAAAACATTTTTTGAAGGATTTGAACAGTAACACAAGCAGAGGAACAGAAAAAGGCATAAACAGCTCAGAAGAATACGTGAACTGTAGACATGGAATCATGTTTTTTTTTTGTTTGTTTTTTTAAAGTACGGGGCTCCAGTAAGTCTCAGGCGAACGCAACGCAATCCACCATAGACGAGGGGGGGGGATGTATAGCGCCACGTACATCTGCAGACGACGACGATCTTGTCATATTCTAAACCTGGAAAGAGAGCACACGACATGTCAAGGAGCGCGTTTTACTCAGGACGCGCGCAAGACTGATCTTTGATGTTAAAAGCAGCAATATTTTAGGATTCTATCAGCATTGCTAGGTGGTTTATAGATACTGATCTCTTGGCTGGACTAGATCTGCAGGTATTGAGAGCTCTGGCTGATGGTTTAAAGCGTGATTCTACCTCAACTTATGGACCGAGCTCTCAAATTCATTTCCGTACATTGTTATTTTATTTCAAATCATGCCTACTTCCTATCAATGTGACTTAACATGTCAGGAGCCATCCACTCTCTGTGCTCACCTTGAATCCCACTCTTGTGTGCCTAATAGCCCGCGTATCGTGGTGGTGGCGGCGGCGGCGGCCCTCGCTCTGAGAAGGCGTCCCTGGGGCGAGGCGCCCCGTACATCGGAGGAGCGTACATGGGAGCCCTGGACAGCGGGGACAGCCGGGACCGCTCGTAGGAGTACCCGTTACCAGCCGACGGAGCGGGTGGCGGCGGGGCTCGTCTGATGGGGCTGCGATCCCTGGCCATGTAGGACGGAGGAGGAGGGGGAGGGAGCGGACGGCGGTCGTATGGGTCAGGGGGGCCCATCCCGAGGCGTTCTCTGACCAGTGCAGACGGGGGAGGCGGAGGAGGGGGGTCACTGGAACGCCTGCCGTCATAGCCCGCCATGCTGTAAGGACGGGCTCTGTATTTCTCATAGAAATCGACCATCCCGTAGGCGTCGCGCTCGCCATAGCCACGGTCGGGATAGGAAGCACGTCTCGGGGGAGGGGGCGGCGGAGGCAGAGGAGCGTAAGCGGACATGCGCTCTCTGTAGGGATGCTCGGGCCTCTCCCCTGGGAAGCGGGGAGGATAATAGCCTCCTCTGCCCGGTGGAGGATGTGGGAACTCCTCCTCCTCCTCTCCTCTGGGTCTGCTTTTTGATATCTGAACGTGTATGCGCTTTCCTGAGAGAGAGAAAATTATTGTCCCTCAAATCTAAAAAAGGCAGAATACGAATAGTATGGACCCCCCCCAAAAAAAAAAAAAAACTTCCAATCCTTTTAATTCGTAGTAGAACATCAAATTGACTTACCTTGAAACTCTGTGTTATCCAGGCCCTTTATGGCATCCATGGCCTCATCAGAACTGTCCATGTGTACAAAGGCGAAGTTCTTGACAATGGCGCACTCTCGGACTGTGCCATACTCCTCAAACAGGGCACGGAGCTCGTCGTCGAAGCCCTTTTCGACGTTGGCGACGTGGAGCTTCACAGGGTACTGGTCTTTCCCTCTGCTGGGCTCCACATTGATGGGTCTGCCGTTCAGCTTATGGAGATGGAGCTCACGGATGGCCTTGGTGGCAGACTTGCGGTCTTCCATATGGACAAAAGCATAGTTTTTGTACTTGGCACATTCGGTCACTGTGCCATATTGGGTGAACAGAGCTTCAATGTCCTCCTTCTCAGTGTGCTGAGACAGGTTCCCAATGAAGATCTTGACCATTGTTGCTCCAGTGTATTCTAAAAAAAAAAAAAAAAAAAAGGGGTAGAGACACGGCGAGACACCATTTAGTACCAGAAGGTAACCCGTGAGAGAGCAAATGGTGAACCCATAACGTCATTATCAGGAATTAGACAGCTTGTAATCGAGACGACTGCAGGGTAGATGCTAGAATGTAGTTAAAGTCAACACAGACTGTTATTTGAACCCTGTTTTAATGGCTTTTTTATTTATATAGCTAGCACATTTCATTACACAGAAACTCAAAGTTCTAAAACAGCAGAAACACTAGAACGCATAAACAGAAATAAAAATACAGTATAATCAGTTTCTATGCGGCGTTGTAGTGAATAGGAGGCCAAATGCAGCGGTAACCTACTTTAGAACTAATTGTACACTAAGACATGATTAAACTTATAAGTAACAATATGTAAACCTAACAACGGTCTTTTAACTTAACGTTTACCCTTAATAGCTAGCTAGCTGCTAACTTAGCTAAGTGTTGACGCCTGCGCAGTAACGTTATGCCGGCGGTGGGTCGACGACCGTTTCCCCGTCGAGGAGAGTTTCCTCTAACTTACCTTAACCTGAACCAAATATGCCCTGGCCTTAACCACGGAGCGCGCGCAATCATTTTAACAGGACATTTTAACACTGTTCGTCTGGGGAAAAGACTTTAACACAAGACCTAGCGTTACGTCAACTACATTCGGTAGCAACAGTCTAGCATCTACCCGATAGAGCTTAACAATTATCACAGCTGTCAACAAGTGGCACGCTCATCTTCGTCCTTATTAACCTTTACGTTAACTTGTATTATCAGTCTAAAAGCTGTACGACTTCAAATGCAAGGGACTTTAAAAACAAAACAAAAGTCAAATAAGTTTCCGCGTTTTCACTTCCTGGTCAGAGTGTTGCTAGCAAGGCCGAGCCAGGCTCGTTTCATTTGAATGGAGCGAGCTAAGACTAATAGTTAGCTCCCACGTTAGCCATGTTGCCTCATGTGTGACTAAACCAAATACAATTCAGTTCAACCACTATGCTATTGTTATTGTATGCAGGTACGTAGATACGCGTGTAAAACTTAGCTAAGATATATAAAAGCAAAAGAAACGAACAGATAGAAACGTAGCATAAAAACGAAAGATTACTCACAGCTTGCGAACGGCGCCACAACGAAGTCGAAACTCCTCAGATACGTTTCATGGATACCGTCCGTCTGGTGGGGGGGATAAAAGCGCTCAAGTATGAAAGTGATTGGTGGATAGTTGTGTCTCTCAAAACGTACGGACTGTGATTGGTTAAAGGTATGAAGACAGGCTTTACCCGGAAAAGGCTTTTCATTCATGAGATGGCCTGGCTGTTTTGTAATGAAAAAGTTCGCTTTTAACTTTTTCAAACTTTAAAATTGAATAACGAAGTTTGTGTTAAATATATTTATTCTCATTCTTTTTTTTTATTTGGTATGCCTTTTTCTGCTCTCAAATCAGTTATTAATTTTTATTTGATTATATATGTTAATATATAGACCTAGTTATCTTTTGTCATAGGCTATATAATAAATAAAAAAGTTCATGGTTGAAGGACATGAATAATTTTGATAAAATTAATAATTAAACATTGTGTTAAATTATGTCCGTGTGAATTATAATCACGTAAGAATAATTAAATATATAGGGCTACTATAAGTGCGTGGATTTTGGTTGAGGCGATAAGAATAACAGAAGGTGAGTTTTAAACTCTAAACATCTCAACATGTAGTGCATTTTAATAAAGTGAACAAAACCTTATTAAAAAATGTAAAGCTGCATTAATCATTTTTGTTGTTGTCATTGTTCTTTTTGTTTGTATGGCCACTTGGGGGCAGAGCTCCACTGCAAGCTACGAACTTTCGATTTCGGCTTTTTATATGGAGCTTAATCTGTGACATAATGTAGCCCAAGAGAAAGAATAAACTATTTTTAAAATATCTCCATGCATATCCTTTTCAAACTGAAATTAAACCGAAAACATTGTTGGCATTTTCATGGATCAATAAAAGAAAATGGAAATTAAAGAAGGGCTGTTGCAGCAGCCGGCTCCGTCACAGAGCCCCAGTGCACACACAACTGACCGGCGGAAGGAGAAGTAGTTCCTTCCCCTAACCGGATATAATTAGACTTTTCATGATTTCATGATAACATAAACACTCACTCCAAATTACTGAGTTTAAATATCGATATTTTTATATGAGAATCGATACTAGAGCAGGAGACGTTGGGATCGTAAATATCGATACTTTAATATCGATCCGCACATCACTACTCCATGTGTGTATTTCACCTGGACAGAACAAGACAGATCTCTATAATGTCCCTGTTTGGTCCATTAAGACTACTGAAGAAATAGTTCTCCTAGGGAGAAAAACTGAACTGGCACAGCAACAGTGTAAACTGCTGTACATTATATAGCCTACAATCTAGAAATGATACAGTATTGCTGAGGATGGGGGGAAAGTACTAGAATAGGTCAATGTAAACTCACAATGAAGCCAATTAAGGCACGTTTGAGGAATACTATATGCATGGTAAACTGACACTGAGAATATGAAAAGTTCAGTGAAATGGGAAATGACAAACACAATAAGTCCGTTATCAGTCAAAATAAATGACATGGGAAATCAATATCTGCTTGTGCAGTGGAGTAGTCTCCTGAATTCCTCTCTGGCTTGGACATTAGACAGAATTCAGCAAATCAGACTTACGTGCGTGGCCGTAGCACAACATTCTGGGCCCTGTAGAAAAAGCATTTTCTATGGGCCCCTCCCTGCATCCACAGCTATTCATAGCATCTTTTTTGGGCCCTCCTCACATGAGGGCCCTGGTACTCAGTCCCCTTTTTCACCCCAGTCTGACGCCCCTGTTTACGTGTAAACAGTTCAGTTGATGCTACTGATTTGATCCGTGCATCGTCTTCAAGCACTGCTTGCTGTCTGGAGACTTTTGGGAGGAACAAGCCCTCCGGCATTTGTCACTCCTGCTGACGCTTCTCTGATTAATCCCAGAAGCATAATTAAAATAATGTACACCTGAAAGATGCTACATCCATAGACTGTATATTATTAATTAATTAATATTAATATTAACAGTCTATGGCTACATCCCTCTGTGAGTCCAAGCAAACAAGTTCATCTGTGACAGCAGGTAACTTTCCAGGAAATAGTAAGGGTGAACAGTGTAATAATAATAATGTATACTTTATTAATCCCGCAAGGGGAAATTATGATCACTCTGTTATTATACAGGCCTGAATTAAACATACATTCACTAATGGAGAGATGTCAGAGTGAGGGGGGGCTGCCCATGGAAAGGTGGCCAGAGCAGTTGGGGGTTTGGTGCCTTGCTCAAAAGCGCTTTGGCAGTGCCCAGGAGGTTAACTTGCACCTCTCCAGCTACCAGTACCACCACCATACTTTGGTCCGTACGGGGACTTGAACCAGATACCCTCCGGTTCCCAGCCCAACTCCGTACAGACTGAGCTATTTATTATTCGAAGAACAATTTAGAACAACATTGAGAGAGAAAAAAAAAACAGCTTCAGAATCTCCCAAATGCCATCCAACTCACCCCAGATGTTTTGTGACTTTTTCCTTTTAACAGTGGAAAATACATTACCACGCTGCCATAAGACTGTTGCTGTATGTGTACACTGGGCCTCAGTGTCTCTGAAGCTACAGTGTTAAGACCCCCTACTGCCCTTCTTGTATTGTAGGCTCACACTCCTGATCGGATGTGTTAAGAATGTTCCTTTTAGTTTGTTTTTTTTTATTGGAAAGTGAATGTTTTTTTCTGGCATTTAAGTTTTTTTTCCTGTTCATGCCTGTCAAAATACTTCTGACAGATGCTGTGCATGTGGCCTGTGCTCGGGAGTATCATTTACAGGTCGGGGAAAAGATGCACCAGATCCAGTGTCTCTGTAGGTCCAGAAAAAAGTCCAACAACCATGACGCTGTAAATATCCTGCTGAGTCACTCTACAGTGCGTCTACAACAGAAACTCATGCTTCTGTAAACTCAAAATTAGGAACTGAACTTAACCCTTTTTTTTTTTTTTTTGTAACAGAGTAATTTTGAATTGCTTAAATGACTGCAGTCCCAACTGACCTTTTGTTCCGGCTGCTTTTGTCAGAGTTTGGGCCTTATACTAAAAAGAACAAACCGTTCAGAAAAGATGTATACCAAACAATGAAAAGTCCTTTATTGCCATCAGAACATGAGTGAGAAAACCAGAGACAAAATCTGACAGAGTGAGGAGTCGACTGTACAACCAGCATCCACACACACACACACACACACACACAAACACAGCAGCCAGCAGTCTTTCAACAGGACGTGAGGGATACAGATACATTAGGATATACAGTACTCACACAATGAGGTATCAAGGTAAACACAAACATTCCAGATAGGGCTTCGTTCTCCACTCACACACTCTCACACACACACACACACACACACATGCAACTGAAACCAAGGTACAAATACTCAAGTGCTCATTCATTCCTTTTAAAAACACAACATACAGGTGAGCAGAAATGTATGACAGCAGCATCTGGGGGGTCATTCTCAACCACACTCCCATTCATCGGTCTCTCAAAACCTTTGGTCACGTGGACGCTTGCATGTCACAATGTTGCCCTTTGTAATTTAATACTTTGTGTGTGTGTGTGTGTGTGTGTGTGTGACTCCGAAAACTTGTGAGCCAAGGAGTGGGTCCCCTCCCTGACTCAAATCCACCGGTAGAAAAAACTTGGGGCGTTCTGGGCAGATGAGTGGCGGGAGGATTTTTTTTTTTTTTTTTTTTTTTTATTTATTTTTTTTAAGTCACAAATAGTCTGACTCTCTCCTAGGTAGAGCTTCTACGTTAGTTGGACATTCAATGTGTACATTAGCAGCAATTCTAGTGAATGAAATAATGGCTTTGTAAGTCAGATTAATAACAGCCTCTCCTCATGCACGGGACAGGCGCCACCTATACTCGCTAACTAGAACGCCATGCACGTTAGAAAAATAGACTGCAAACTCACAAGACAAGAGAAATCAAAGTTCGTCTCCAGAGAAGAGGTTGATTTCACTTCCATTTTTTATTTCATAATTTTCTAAAGATGTGGAAATATAGCAACAAAAATGAACTTGAGTAGCGGTAACCAAGACAACAGTAACAGTATGAGCAGAGAGCCACGGGAGGTTTCGAGTCCCTCTCTTACTCCGTTTTGCCAACCCCCAAACTGCTAGGAACAAGACAGACACCGCGCTTGTTTTGTTCAGTTGGTTGTTTTGTTTTTTTTGTTGTTTTTTTTTGTTTTTTTGTCTTCCCTGTTGCGGTCCTCTACTTTACGCCGTACGTGAGGCGACCGCGCCGACTAGCGCGCGGCCCCTGCCGTGTATACCTATCGTATGTATCCTGCGAGTGTGAGCCTGTGTGTCATGCGTGGCTTCTCAGGTCATTTGAAGCTGTCCCGATCCCAGTCCGCAGTTTCCAGGCCGTTCTCCCTCTCCCTCTCCCCCCCCACCCACCCACCCACCCACCCCCCCCACTAGCAGCACCTGTCCCCGGAAAGGTGGTTCGCCCTTGTGTGCATTCGGAGCTGTGTGCTGCAGTGGTTTATCAAGACACAAGTGTGGCTGGAAGCTAGCACCGCTGCCCCCCCCTCCTCCTCCCCTACTCCTCTTCCGACACAGAGAAAGAGGCACGGTATAGTTTATTTTTCTTCTTTTAAAGTCTAAATCTATAGTTCAAGTTTGCCGTCTGTCTGGTCTCAGCTTGTCCTGTTTACAAGGCCTAGAACAGGTAGGAGGAGGAAGACCCCCCCTTTAGGCCTGTTGATAAATAGAGATGCCTCACCGTGCGACCCGCCCAGGGCTGCGTTACGTTTTTTTTGTTGTTGTCGTCACCTCTCCCAGTTTTTGTTTTGTGGTTGCCAAATATCGCAACTGTGCACACACAAACACACACATACGTACGCACGCACGTACGTACACGCGCGCACTGACCCCCCTACGCCGTCCATTCTACTCGGAATGAGAACAGGCGCCTTGAATTTCGTGTTTGGCACCGGACTTCTTTCTTCTTCCCCCACCCACCCCTCATGTTGGCCAGCCACTTCCCGCCTTTTCTGTATCCTCTTTTCACTCATTTTTACAAATCACTCCCTCACAGGTCTGTTCTCTTCTTGGAACCGAGGAAAAAAAAAAAAAAAAACCCTGGAAGACCACCTTTCTGTCTTTTCTTCCTCTTTGGAAACAAAAACAAACCTAAATGGAAAACTCAAGTTTTTTTTTTTTTTTTTTTTTTTTTTTTTTTTTTTTTTTCAAATTCAAGGCACAATGTCTATCAATATTCCAATCTGTCTGTCTGCCTCCACTCCCAGGTTCAGTGTGCGAACGTCGCGTCACATAAGCTATTGGACTGTCCACTCCCTAACAGCTTACATCTCTCTAGTCGGTACTTTAACACTGCTAAGAGACGCGTCTGTTTTGGTTGAGAGAGCGACCGCCGAGTCCAAACCAGTGATAAACAATGAACAAAATTAACATAACCAAAAAAAATAAAAATAAAAGACACAAATAAAGACAACTGTTTCAAAAAACAAACAAAAAAATAGTCTCGTCCTGTTTTCTCGTATTTCAGTATTTTTAAAAATCAAGTCACATCCACCAGCTCTTTTTTGGCAAGCTAGTTTTTTTTTTTTTTTGTATTTTTTTTAAATAAGCACTAAGTACTGATAGATAGGATAGCATACACCGTTAACGTGTGTTTTTAAGTAGATGCGTTTGTCGTTTTTTTGTACTTTTTCACTCTCGTAGTATGATTTCAGGTATTTTGTCAGGTACTTTTTCACTCATCTGTTTAAGGTTTAAGTTAATGCAAGCAGGGACAGAGTTTGCCATGGAGTCTTGCTCTAGACTTGGGTTCGCGAGGGACTGGGGCCGTCTCTTTACGAGACCCCGTTGACCAAGGTCAGGGTCTCGCTGGCCGCGGTCTTGCCTTTGCTGGGGGAACCCTTGGAGGGTGTTCGCTCGTCCTTTGTGGCGCTGGTCCCGTTCTCCTGTGGGGGGGGGGAGGCAAAAGGTGAGAATGGACCAACAATCGGATTTATAATCAAGAAAACTAAGGCCGGTTACACACTGTACGCGTCGCACAAGCTTGTCAGCCACGTGGCGTGTCCGTTTTTATTTCGGCTCCCATGTTAACAGGTCAGAGCTTCCACACTGCCTGCGTGAGACGCGGGCCTGCTAGAAATAGAACCAACGCCTATTTTTCACGCGAGTGTGTTGGAAGCGTTTCCAGGCAAAATAGAATAAAAAAAATGTTTATGTCATAGATACAAATGCATATTAATAAAAAAACTAAATGTTCTGTAGCCTATTTTGCTGTCAATACTGCCGACATTGTCTTTGCTGTAATCAGATCAGTATATATATTTATGTTTAACATGGTATTTCATTTTATCAATGGGAAACATCCATGTGTACGGACAAGGCTAGCAGCAGCAGTACCGCGTCAGAAATGTTTCTGGTGTGTAAAGGCATCGAAAAATCTGCGCAACAGAAACGCCACGCTCACGCCACGCCAGCAGTGTGTAACCAGTCTAAGGCCGGGGTCAAATGTGGGTTTCTGCCTGTACCTTGGGCTCGGGGCCAGCGTGGTTTTCCTTCTGGGGCAGGTTCTGTCTGCTCTGGGACTCGGCACGGGATATGTAGTCAGCAACAGTCACTGAAAACATTAAAAAAAATGGTTAGCTAGAACGATTGCTGGGAGCTACATTGTACATACAGTACACCAGGCCCTGGTAGTACTTCAAGATGTTCCATCAGCAACCCTGTAGCCCTAAAAAACTAAAACCAACTATAAATACCAAAGACAATCAAGCATGACCAAAGAGGATTTTGAAAGACGATATCCTGGTCATTCTGAAGAGGAAACCGTTGACTTGTAAAACATGGCGACTCACCACTTTCAGCGGGCTGTCTGTCACGGCTTGCTGAACCTCCCTCGGGGCGGTTGCCACGGTTACGGCGGCGGCGGCTTCGGTTGCGGCGCTGAGGTCGCGCTTCTTCATCTGACCGTCAAATGAGGAAAAAAAAAATATAAATAACAGTCACAGCCTGCAGAGATTTACAACGTGGCGGTGCATTCCTACTTTGAGCCACGGCAAAAACGTTTCTGGTTCACAAACGATTATGCAACAGAGACGAGAAAAGCTCTCACCCAGGCCGTTCTCGCTGGGGCCGGCCTGGCCGTCCGACTCGGCGGCAGCGTCCATCACGCTGGGCTCCTGGTCGTTGCGGCGGCGTCGGGAGCGTCTGCGGCGATCTCCTCCCATGCCTTCGCTGACGTCTGCGTCGGCCAGCTCGCCCTCACCCTCCAGCAGGGAGTATGGGTTACTGTCTGGGTCCCTCAGCACTGGATATGCCACAGATTAGAAATTAGAATCGCAACTACAACTTGCAACTTTCATGCATTTCGTTCACATACTACTGCAGTCAGATTCACTTTGTACACGCAGAAGGAATCCCTTAACAGCAGTAGGCACTTTTAATGACATTTCGAACATGTTAAGAGGCTAAAAGCACGTTTTAAAACTTGCCCTGTTTCAGCCTCCTGGGTGCTAACGCTAGCAGGAGGATAACACGGTGTAGGCAGCACCGATTGTTTTCGTTTTTCTCGATACTGACAGCACTCCAAATGTACCAACAACAGAGCTACGTGTTGAAATCGAGCGGAATTCTCCTTTAAATACAGCATAAAGGGGGTGCAGCCCTTTACACAAATGTACGCAACGACGAAATGTTAAATTGAGAACAGGATTTGGTGTGGTGGTAGCCGAGCTTCCTCGGTAAAGGTTGAAATGCAAGGCCCTGGTTGGCTGGTAACCTAAACACGGGCTTTAACTACCTGCGCTGATGGAGTTGGAAGGCTTGGATGCTGGCCCTCCGCGGCCTCGTCCTGGGTTAGAGCCTCGGCCCCTGCCCCCCCGTCGGGAGCCTCTCTCGTCGCCGCCTATGCCACGGGGCCTCTGGTCTCGCTCGCCAAGGTCCTCGGACTCGGAGGCATTGGACAGTTCAGAGTTTGTGCCTGGATCAAGCAGACAAGTAAGACGTTTTAAATGACAGAATTGTTTTTTCTTTTTCATTTTTATTGTCTACATTACTCTCCAATGTGTCCAACAGAAACCATGCTTCAGCTCCTTCATTCTCACCATATCCAGAGTACTGGCTGTTGGAGGGCCTACGCCCTCTGCCGCGGCCCCCATAGGTGCGAGAGGTGTGGAGCGAGTTGCTGCTGTCATCTGTCAGGTAGCCTTTCTCCCGTTCAACACCAGGGCCCCCGGTTCGACTAGGGGGCGCGCGGTACCCGACCCCAATCTGACGGAGCTGCTCGTCAATCTGGAGACGCTCTAGGCGCAGCTGCTCCACTTCCTGCAGGAAGGGGACGACGAGACAGTTAGGAGATAGTGTACACTTCAAAGCCTGTTCCTCAGCACGTGGTTTATTGAAATGTTTCAACAAAATGCCCATTCCTCCCTGCATCCCATTATACTATACACTTCGGCGTACGCCTAATAGTCAAATGCATGGAAAAATAAAAAGCACCTAAATAAACTGCCTTTAAAAAAAAAAAAAAAAAAAAAAAAAAAAAAAAAGTTAAAAGTGAGTCACTACTGTCTGACCAATGCCATGTAGGACATATTGCATCGTCCAACATTTGGTGAAACATGTCGAGGTGACCGGCGCAGCGTGCCAAAAGATATCCCATCACATGCAGACCATCTGACCATCAGGTATTATCAGGTCAACTCCAAACAAAGCACACATGCTGCTATTTAAATCCACGTGTGGGGACCAAAAAAAAAAAAAAAAAAACTGCTATGACTTAAGCAAGGATAATGGATGAGTTTTGATTGTAAGCATGGTGGGGAAAAACTATTATTCAGGGTTGCTGTACACTTTTGGAAATCATATTGACTGCTTTTTAAGAGAAAACGTGATCTTTACAGTCTTTATACAGCCAACGAAAGCAAATTAGGGTTAAGCTTTATATTTCAAATCAACTTTACAAACATTTTTTTAGCACCATATATGTAACAATCATATGTAAAATCTCATAAAGTAATCAAATGAATTGCAAATGCAGTAAACAGTGTCCTACTGTCACGCTTTACAATATGTACACATTTCATTTTAAATTAATTTTGATTACAATTTGATTGGAATTGTTAATTTAGACCAATGTGTAAAACAATGGAGCTGTTCTGGCCGTTATTGCACACATAGAGTGGACTACAGTTAATTCCACACACACGAAAATAAAAGTCCCCTCCTGTCCTGCATGTCGCATATAGTGGCTGTTGTGGCTCTGCACTAAAAACATTATCCAGATTCTAGCAACCATCAAAAATAACAGAAGGCTTTGTGTCTTCTTTGTTATTAAGTCTATCACTCTACCACTAAGTGGCAGTAATGCTTAAAGTTCAGTGTTCCAACCAGATGGGACTGTGGGCAACCCAGCAAAAAGCCAGAAAATAACCATTTAGACAGCACACCTACCAGTGTTATCAGATGGCTGATTTGATTACAAGTGATTAAAACGTACTAGTTGTAGTGATCAAGGCTGGGAAAGGGCTTATTGGTAGGAAACGGCTGAAATGTTCTGGATGTGCTTTGAGGGAGTTAAACGGTCCTTCCCACAATTCTCCAGCTACGCAGTATCATTTTGCCGGAGATCCCCTGAACCACCGTAACACCCGTGTGCAACCAATGCTCTCGCTCACAGCACAGAGTTACAGCCAGGATCAAGTTAAATGGATCGCTTTATGTTTGCGGACACTTAAATGACATCTTTAAAAAAAAAAAAAAAAAAAAAAAATATATATTTTTTTTTTTTTTTTTTTTTTGGGAGAATATGACAATTTCAAAAAAAGTCATGCCGTCTTCGTAGAAGAGAGGGGTGGGCTTTGGCGTCTAATGGCAGCAGTGCAATGACAGCAGTTTCTTTTGGTGGTTTAGTGGTGGCTTATTTGGAGGAGGAGGAGGGGGGGGGGGTGTCTCACTTCACAGTGCGACAGCTGCCTCCACCAACAACAGCTGAACCTCCAGGGAGGGGCGTGAAGGAAGGGATGCAGGGCAAGGGTTTGGTGTTATTCTTGGAAGCTGAGGGTCCAGATAGCTGGTAATCTAAACTCATGCGTACCCTTCACCCCATCCCAGAGAGAGGGGCTATTTATAAAAGCACATGAGGTAAGGGCAAAACGAGGTGCTCTAAGCAGCTTTCCACATGTGGTGCAGGACAGGAGGGCAACAGGTGACCAATATGAAAGGACCCTGCACATACGCCCACATCTCCCAACAGCACCCTGTCCTTACCCCACATGTCACATAAAGGACAAGGGCTTCTGAGAAACACGTTTCCTCGACATTCTGAGCAAAAAAAAAAAAAAAAAAAAACACCTTTCACGGAATCAAAGTCAGAGTAAAAACGGGTGCAGCCGACAGAAATGCAGTAAACACACGTGTTTTTGAGCGATAGAACAGAAAGAAAAAGGCAAGTGCCTCCATCTACTGGTGAACGTGGAGGATCGACTAACCTGGAGATAGGACACGTGGTACTCCAACAGAGCCTGAGCATTGCTGATGTTCTCTTTAGTTCCCACAAACACGAAGGGAACCATGCCCTGGTCAAACACAGAGAGGTTAGATGAAGAGTTGAGTGGCTTTAAAAAAAACAAAAAAAAACAAACAGATAATCATCATGCTAGAATTCTGAATAATATTTCTCTATATCTGTATATCTATATCAGATATCAGTGTCTGTCTACAAAGCAGCAGTGACAGATGCCGCCCACAAAGAGTCAGGGTCTGTCCGAGGTTTCTGCCTAAAAGGAAGTTGTCCCTCGCCACTGTTGCACCCAAAGCTTGCTCGTGGGAAGCTGTTGGGTCTTTGTAAAATGATAAGAGTGTGGTCTAGACCTACTCCATCTGCAAAGTGTCTTGAGATAACTCTTGTTATGATTTGATGCAATGAATAAAATTGAATCATCGCTATAAACAATGAGCGCTATTATCGGGGATAAAAAAACAACATTTAAGGTGTTGAATTACCATTTATAATTTACCATTCCTGGAAAGATTAGTATGCTTAAAAATAAATAAATAAAAATAAAATAAATAAATCACAGGAAGCACACTCAACAGAAACATATAAACCCATCAGAGACGACAGACAGGTAAGTGCCCACACACAGCCACCGTAACTGACATATGCTGTGCAGTGGGCTGTGTGTATTGACAGCAATGGAAACACAAGTGCTAGTGACAAAACAAAGAGAGACAAAGCAGCAGAACGGAACGGTGTCAAAGCAGACGGCACATTTCTACACTCCGCTGCAGCTAATAATCTTTGCTTTTCAGGGGGGTGGTTATGGGGGGACTGGGAGGCCAGCCGCGCGGTCCATTCACCTCTTTGCTGCTGGCAGTGTCGTCCCTGCCTGCCCCCTGCCTGCCTACCTCCTCACGGGGAAGCTTTTTGTCGTTGTCTCCCTCAATCCTGACGCGGACGACGCCCGACTTGTCCACAATCTCCTGAATGACTTTGCCGTTCTTGCCGATGACTTTGCCTGTGCATTTTGGGGGGGCGGGGGTAAAAAAAAAAAACAATGTCACGATAATAACAAGAGTGCATGTGTGTGTTGTGATAATGAGTATGTGAAGTGGAATGCTGTCACCAACAAAATTGAGCTCCCTCGGGAATGTAGCTCACTCACCTACGAGGTTCCTGGGTACCTGAAAGTAGTCTTCTGTGAACTCAAGATACTCTCTAGCCTGTTTTACTGCCTCTGGGGACTGTAACAAAAAGACAAAACATCAGACCAAATTACACTTCGTCTTGCCACACATCGGGACAAGAACGGACATAGCAAGGACATGCAACGGCACACGAGCTCATCGAGCAGCGTACCTCTCCGTAGATCCTGAACGTGCAGCTCTCCTCCTCCAACTCAATCGCCGTGACACCAGGTACCTTCCGCGCCTGCTGGATGTTGGCACCGTGGGAGCCGATGGCCAGGCCCATCAGGTCCTCCCTGACCCTCACCTCCTCCTGGTATGCCGACGCTAACTGCTTACTTGTCTGGGAGGGGAAACGCGTAGGTGGTTTGTTTGCAATCGTGTAAACCGAGCCAAAATGGTTGGCTGGGGCTTCTTAGGTTTTAGTGACAAATATCCACACACACACACACGTACAGGCAAAATTAAGTGTGTATTTGACAGGATGTTTGCAAAAAGAGTAGGCTCACCTCCAAATGTTTGGTGGCTTCTTCGTTGCGGGACATTAGCATAAGCTTGGTACGGATGCTGCGGAAATGCATGTCACTCAGAAGAGTCGCACGCTTTACTGTGGTTTCATTTGTAGACTGCGGATGACCAAAAAGAGATTCGTTACAGTTTATCAACATTTGTTCTGTCAGGGCTTGTGAATATGAGCATATTAAAAAGGATTCGTTAATACTGACAAAGTTGTCAAAAATGTGGATTCAGACTTTTGTCATTGGATTTCTTTTGTCTGAAAACAGAACGCCTAAGAGAGGCAGGAAGAGGAGGCAAGCTACGGGGCATGAGCTGGATTCAAATCTACACCTTAGTATCTAAACAATACCCCCAAAACATTCCTTTCAAAGTTTTACGTGAGATCGACTACAGCTCCTTTGTATTAGTTCCTCATCTGTGGATATGTAACAAGTCCATTCACTTGTTGGCGAGTTAAGACCCAGCTGAAGTGTGTATTCCGAGTACTAACCAGCACAATGAGTTCGTGTGTTTGGGCGCTGTAGAAGATGCAGTTGGCTCCGATAGCTTTCCTGAACTCTTTGTGAATGTTGTCATTTTCACAGCTGTCGATGAGAAAACAATCCACAGGAGAGTCAGCCTCGTTATTCATTTGCCAGCAGTGGGCCATTATAAACATCACCGCTCACTGAGACAACTTGCGATTAATAGCTGAACATTCAGAGAACGCTGTTTCGACCTGTAGAATCATCCATTCATATACTCAAGAAAAATGCCCAGGTATTAAGTTGCCGCAATGCTGATGTTAATTCAAAGAAATCTTGACAATGTAAGGACACTCACATGTCCCTCAGGTCTTCGGGGACAGGGATGGGGACCTTGTGGAAGGAGTTTCGAGAGGAAGGGCTGTTTGGATTGAGGGGCCTGATGCGCTCTGCCGTGACAATCTCGTTGTATGTGGCGTCGCATGCCGCGTACTCAATCACGTAGAACTGAAAAACAGCACAAGAGATAGAGATTTGTAATAATGTCACCCAAAATGTCAGACACATGAAAGTTTGAGAGCTCAGATAAACAATGTGAACTGGAAAAAAAAAAAAAAAAAAAACATGCCACGCTATATACAGAGCAGAACTGCTGTATTCAATCCAGTTCCAAATTCGGAATCAGCTGTAAAATATAAAGATAACGGATGTCCGCTTTCTCAAATTAAGAAATTATGCTTCACATGAATAATACTGTACATTAAATCTATAACGTCATTTATTTATTAAGTGAAGCTATACTACATTCCTTTCCTGGTTTAATCTGTTTCAATGATGGAACAAAGACTGTAACAGAGAGAGATAAAAAAAGAAAGAAATAAATGACGAGAAAGAAAAAGGGGAACCATAAGAGAGAGTGAGGCAGTGAGATGAACACTGCACACGCCATGCTCACAGAATTAAAGCCATCAGTCAATGCTAGACATTCCTGTAGGCTCTTATCAGACGGCTCCAAATAACAGCACTACGCCGGCAGCAACACCCCTGGCACAGGAGCATTACAAACGCTGTCCTTTCCATAATCACACTGACCCACTATTCACCCCGCCACTCGTACTGGTGA
Organism: Perca flavescens; assembly: GCF_004354835.1. NCBI lineage: Eukaryota > Metazoa > Chordata > Actinopteri > Perciformes > Percidae > Perca > Perca flavescens. The sequence continues at coordinate 26,621,589 of NC_041349.1, forward strand.
CCAAGAGCCAACTCTGGTTCTTGGTTATTTGAAACTTAAAAAAAAGAAGAAGAAGAAAAAAAAAAAACACGTCAAAATAAGCCAACTGTGCCTGGTGCAAATCCATTTTGTCACAAGAAGTCAGCGCAAAGAAAAAGCACAGGGTGTATGGGAAATATAATGCGAAGGTACAGTGTCAGATCACATCAGGACATACTGGCTCTTTGAGCTCATTACCCAGCAGTGCTTATCTTCCTACGGGCCGCCTGTATTCACTCGACATACGGCAGTACTTAAAGCTCAATAAACAGTTACTGGCAGTACCACAAAACACTGATGTCAAAGTAAAAGCGAAGAGCTGCTTCGCCTCTATTACTAATTATTACCACAGTGAGATACAGAGGAAGCTGGCCTAGCTGGATCTCATCATTGACTCAAGGTATCGCCTTCTTAACTATATTAGCCCTGTTCCAACTAAATGGCTCCAGGAATTTGAAAGCCCAAGGAGCTAAAACTCAGAAACTAACAATGTCTTCAAGCGCATTGGTGTTTCCACATCGTTCAAGGCACCGTGAAGATTTGGCAAATTAGACCGGATTTTGCTGTGGTTTACGACAAGACAACTAAACAACATCATGCCGTTCTGCGTAATTTACTGTTGTGTGACTATGTTGTTTGAACTAATGGACACATGCAGAGGTTGAAAGGAGATTTAAAAAAAACAAAAAAAAAAACCTAAAGACAAACGCGCCTCCAAAGGAAAAAGAATATGCTCGGTTTTCATGTGCATCAGCGATGAAAGCATTTGGCGATAAAGTTCGCTTCTTCTATCTTTTACCAATTGTCTATCTCATTTAAAAAAACCAAAAAAAAACACTTACCTCTCCCTTCATCATTCGGACTCGGGCCAGCCACCAGCCACATGGCTCCTGTTCGTTGGCCCTCGAGTAAACCTGTGAGGAGAGTGATTGACAGCTGAGCCAGAGACAAAAAAAAACAACTACAAACTACCACTATTACACCCGTTAAGTGTGCTTCAAGCGGTTTGTAATGGAAAGCCAGATGTGATGACAGTGGACGTGGACATGGCTGCAAAAAGCAGACAGGATGCATACTGTACAACTAACTAGTGTTGTGTGTGACATGGAGAAAATATTGTTGGATAGTTTAATCTGCTGCCCAAAAGCACAGATTTAAAAACAGCTTATAAGCAGCCACATACTGGTAGACATTTTACAGTAAGACAAATACTTAAGGACAGAACGGTAGATCATTTCATTTAACAAAATAAATAATCCCAATTTAGAGTTCACATTGACGTCCTAGAAATGTCAGTCACAAGTCAATACTAGCCAATAATGATTCTTCTGGTGAAGCAGCGTTTCCATGTTCGGACAGACCTGCCCCCACTGCTAAAACAAATCCTAAAGGAAACACTGAGGTAAAAAGACACAGAGGCCTTGAGATATGGAGTTAGCGAAAAGTCAGTTGGATGAGCGGAGTCATGGAGACACAAAGGGCAGGCCTTACCTCCACCTCCTCTCCTTCGCCGATTTCCTTGTGGTAGTCGGCCGGAGGAGGCAACCGCACGTCGCTGAAGGGCAACTGTCTCTCTGGCTGCCAGCTATGGCAAGAAAACAGAAACAATACACACAAAAAAACACTCGTCAGCTTAACAACCACAGGTAAAATAAAAGAAATGAAATAAAATGCTGTTGCATAGCTCAAGCAAGTCTAGCTCAAGCTCTTTTTTACCTAGTGTCATATTGGGATTGTGTTGACCTGGGTGTATTACCCACTCAGTTGTGTGCAGCACATTAAACAGACATAATTATAATTAAAATGGGTCGTTATGTTTAATGAGGAAGTTTGTGGAACTGCGTCTGGACAGTGAGTGACTATGTTCATTGTAGGATGTCCTTTTACATGAAATAAGAACTTAGCCAAGAACTTTAGATATAAAAAATAATTTAGATTTAAGAGAATTATAACTGCCATTTAAGACCAAAAAAAAAAAAAAAAAAAAAAAAAAAGTCTCATTCATTCACTATCTTATACAACCAGCTACTCCAACCACTCCATGTGCTCAGAGAAAGTAAAAGGAGAAGGGGGAGGGGGGGCACTCCTCCCACCCTGCATACCTTGGGTCACTATTTTTAGGGGCACCCTGCTCTACACTATGAGCGGAGTAGATAAAGAGGGACCAGGGGGATGGGCGGGTAGTGGAAAGGGACAGTAGGTGGGACTAGGAGTATAGGAAAGCATGCTATCAGGATGGCAAGGGTGGGAGGGATCAGAGCAGGAGGTAAAAAAAAAATTTAAAAAAAACGGAGACATGTATGGGCAGCTGCGTGCCAAGCACAGGTGCTGAAGAGGCCAATTTCTGAACGCCTGGGTAAAGCGCCAGACGTGAGCAGTCGTAGTAACTCTGTTACTACAATTCATGGACTATTTATCATAAAGTAGACATACAGGAGAGGTTCATAGAAACGGGAAACGTACTTGTTTTCAAAAACAATTGTGAGCGAGTCTTCGTGGACATCTTTGATGTAACCCTAAAAGAAAAGCAGAGAGAGAGAGAGAAAAGAGAGAGAGCAATTTATTCCCACGAATGCACAGGACAGACGGTGATGAGAGGAGGGGTTGGGAGCGTTTGATTTTGCATGTAAACAACACAGACAGCTGACTTGTAAGCCATGCAAGACCAACACTGTGACTGTTGCTGAAAAAACAGCATCTAGGGCTTTTCGGGAGCCAAGACATCACATCACTGACACAATTCTCTGGCTGTGAAGTCTGTGCTGGATAACGTGACTATGAACACTGACTCCTCCTGACAGCACAGACAGCCTGGAAATTTCCCTCACACACATACTCACAGACAAACAGAATTAAAATGCATTAGTTTTCTTGCACGTTTGAATACTAGTTTTACAAGCGGCATGTTCTTGAGGGCACATTTATATAGGTATAGGGAAGGTAGGCATTCGGTCAGCCTAGCCTATATGGACATATTATGCGATAGCCCAGAGACAACGACTACGAGAGCGATCCCTTAAACATGTTACTTGTCCATCATCATCATCATCATGATGACCATCCATAAATCTCATCATGCCATAAACCTTTGACCAACAACACCCCCGCCACTAAGCAATGACGAGACGGGAGGAAAGTGGTGGGTGTGGCATGTCTCCCAGTGTGACACTACCGTATATGGGACAGAGAGGTCAGGCAGTTACGTGCAACCATGCGTTGGTGGGGGTGTGTGTGTGTGTGTGTGTGTGTGTGTGTGTGTGTGTGTGTGTGTGTGTGTGTGTGGGGGGGGGTGGATTCACCTGCTGGGAAGATGCTGCCTTTGCACTGCAAGTGCTGGCTAGGGTTTCAGCCTGGATCATGGGGCAATGTGTGTGTGACACACATTGGGATTTTTTTTTTTTTTTTTTTTACATTTTACACCCTTTTACATCCCTTAAGCATTCCACTGACTACAAGTCTGATTACCAATCACCACCTGCTGTTCTGAGATGGTCCTAATTAATGGTCAAAACATGCCTCTGTATCTAAATGAATGGTTAGCATCTGCCTCTCACACTGCAGGATCCCTGTGGCACTAGACCTGACTAGCTTCTTGAGAAGAAGCCAGCAATGACAAAAGGTCTGACTGAGAAAAAGAAAATAAAGCCCTCATCCTCCCCATTTCTAAAAGTCCCATTAGGAGACAGTTGCATGTGCATGTTATGTCAGGTTGAGTATTGCTTCCTCCAAGTACGGCCAGGTCAAAGGGCAGACAAGCCCTCCTTCTACTACGACGTGACTGGTGGAAAGGTGGGGGCAGAGAGGCGTCACAGGCAGCTTCGTAATGACGTCCCTTCGTCCTGCAAGTCCATGTGGCGAGCAAGACCTTTTAGACCACAGGAGGTTTGCAACCTTCCTCTCTCGCAGAAATGGATTAGATGGGATAATTCTTTTTCACACAGGAAGTTATTGTGTTTAGATATACTCATTTGACCTGCCTGCTTATGATAACATAAATGTGCAAAAATCGATGCAAATTATTCAGCCAAAAAGAAACTAATGTGGAGAATCTCTCAGTTAACACAATAGAAAAACTGTTTAAATCTTCATTTAGGATTTAAACTGCTATCCTGGTGTGTGATTTCTTCTGCAACAGATGCAGACTTTACAAATCGCACAACATTGCTACTGGAATGTGACATTTAGAATGTCCTTAACACAGTTAAGAGTAAGAAAGTAAAAATGATGTATGAAGCGCTTTTCACAGGAATACGTTGCAAAGTGTTTTACAGGGGCATAACAGGTGTCCATCTCGTCCACGAAATGAGAGCTGTGAGAGATAATGAACGTAATAGAGAGGAGTGGAAGTGTTCATTCATGCCAGAGTCAAACTGTCACCCTGTAAAACAGGACGACAGGTGAAGCGCCATGAGGAGAGTAAATATAGGCTCATCTCTAAACCGCCATGTGTTCGCTTGACCATCTGAACCCCCAAAGACAGAGACTAGAAGAGCACATGGAGGAATTCAACTGAAAGCAATCAAATAAGAGATGTCACAAAGGTTAAGACTAAGATTCCATTAAATCCCAAATTATATCAGAAGCGACAATGTTCACCAAGACCCAAATCCGTATGACTGACCAACAAAAACATTGACATTTAATAAAATTAATTTATTTATTTCAATTTGAAGTCACTGGTTTGGCATCTTAATGTGATGTTTGAAAACAAGCTATGACACAGAAGGAACAAATCCTTCATGTCATGTGTCTGCATACAAAACTTTCTTTTGAAAATGAGGCAGAAATGAAACAGAAACTGACTGTAGCTCCTTCCTTGTCAAAGCAACATACACATATGACCTGATGTTCATTTGTGATGCTGCAACGTGGGTTAGGGGACAAAACAAATAGGAATTGTGTGAGCTCTGATGTAGCATCTCAGTGCATGTAAGCATGAACTGCACTAGAGCTTGTCTGATTAGCAGCTCGCTTTGGTATTAAACGCCTGAATTCAACATTTCAAGACACAGCTATATGCTCTGAGAAACACTGTATGTCATGTCAAAATGATGGCAATCTGGTTCCAACGGTATGGCCTGTATTCATATTGACATTTGGTAAAAACGACCAAATACAGGCCATAGTGATGACAAGTGTGCCTAGCTCAACAGCTAGCTGGAGCTAGCTACTCACCCCCACAATGGCCAACCCTAATGGGACGCAAAACCATCCCTGTTTGTCACAACTGGACCTTAGCTAACCATAATTAAATAGTTAATGTCTGGCTATGGCCGTGCACAGGAGAACGAAAACAGTTATTCATTAAACAAAACTTTTAACTGGGACAAGTAGAAAGTACGACTGTAACCAGGTTACCTTGTAGAAGGCCCCATTCGAGCCGCGAACTTCCACGGCCAGCCCGTCCATACTTGTCGACAGGTCCCCACAGTTGAGCTTGTCTGTAGCCGTTACGACTCCCGGCGAGTCCGGTAACGGTGGCACCCCCAGCTTCGCCGGCCCTTCGCCGCTCTCCGGCCGCTTGTGGATTTCCAGTGTTTCGGGTGGAGGGAGAGGGGCAGAGGTGAAGGGGTTGGGGAGATGGGTGTGATGGTGCCAACTAATGCAACGCAGACGTTGTCTTTTCCAGCAGTAGCTGCCGTTAGGTAGAAACAGCTAGTTGTCTTTTTTTGTGTGGATGTGGGATTTGGTGCCCGCAAGCTGAAAGGCACCGCCACGAGCAATGGTGAAGTCCTGACGTGCGCGAGAAGGAAAATCAAGCTAATGATGCTACGGCAGAAGGATGCTAGCTAATGGAGCTGGGAGGCTAGCTATCAACACCTTGATCCCGTCAGTTTTCAGGGATGCTAGCTGGCTAACATTTGATAGCCTGATAGCCTGGCTGCGTTTGTTGGTTGTGCGTGTGGCGCAGTCGGTGCGTTGAATAATTTCACAGAAGTCGTCACCGGGGGTCGTTTCTTCAGTCTGTGGTGCAAATTTCAGCGGCGTTTCTATCCCAAAAAGCGTTTGAGATGCACTGCCGCCCGGCGACTTCTTACTCCAACTACCCGTCCCCACAAACACACGCCGATAGAGTGAATCAGAGTGGGACTGAATGACCTCGAACACCCCACCCCTCAATGACGAAAACACGCCTATTAGGAAATACAGGATTATGATTGGTCAAAGACCTCGACAATCAACTCTAGCTTTTATTAATTGGTTTAGCAAATAAGGGTTGGTCCATAAACGCGACCAATACAATCTAGATAGTTGCATCCTAACACAATCCATTGGTTTCACTCCGTGTCAATTATAATTTTATTCAAATTGACTGGCTCCCGTATCCCATTTTGCCCACTCATTGATGAGTGAGGACCACCAGCCATTGTGTAAACAGCCTTACAGTGGAGTTACTATATATATTATGAATCAAGCCAAAGGTACATCACATGTTTAAAATACCCATATTCAGACTGGAAAAGGGAAAAAAACAAACACACAGGCACACATTTAATTATTTTTTTAATGCTTATTGGCACATCTTGTCTCGACACACAAAAATGTAACTGGTCGCACCTTATCACAGTAGAATAATGAGTGAAAAAGTATAAAGCGATGTGGGGAAAGTTAGTAGCCTATGGTTCCAAAGCACCAGAAATGCAGCACCAAAAAGACTAGGCAGACAAGGGGCTTTTGCGAAGAAACAGCTGTGAGAAGCAGCACACAGAAGAGGACAGAGGTCATGGGGGAATCCCACACTGTACAGGAATACTCACAGTTGTGGAACCCCAGTTTTAATATGGATAGAATGTGACAGCTTGTTCAATTACTTGGCTTTATTTGTGTTGTAAAAAATGTTGAGACAAGTGTAAAAATTGTCCTTAGCAAATCATTTAGAATAAAAACAAACTCAGAAAATATATTATTGACAATAGCAGGAAGGTGCAGTGTATTTGTATGCAGCACCAGGAATATCATGTAATCTATTCTAATCAACTTTCTTATTATTATTTTTTTTTTATTTCTTTTTATTAATTTCTGTGGGTCACCATAATCCGGTTCCAGGAAATACATCAAACAAGGCGAAACAATAAAAAAATAAAAATAATAAAAAAATAAATAAATACAATCAATAAAAGATAGATTTCAAAATGTCATCAAAACAGTTTCGTCAAAATTTCATTTCTATTTTTTATATAGTATACTTCCCTCAATTCTTATTGATTTTATCGACCCACCCCCACCCACCCAGATCACACCCACCTGAATTACACCCACCCACCCACCCCAGATCTCCCACCCACACACCCACCCACACACACACACACACATATACCCACATATATGTGTGTGTGTGCATATTGTGTAAGGGAGATACAAGTTCTGGTATTAGTTCTTAAATCCCTATGCTGTATAAAACCAGTTTGGTCGTAATGAATTAAACTTGGTAAACATTTGTACCAGTCTATTATTCAAAATGTTGGTTATGATCTTCTTGTCACAATTTATTAAGCTTATAGGCCTATAATCAGAGGGTACTTCACAAGTTTTCTCTGGTTTTGGTATAACAGATATAATCGCTTGGTACATTGTTTCAAGAAGACTATTATTTTTTTGCACCGAGTTAACCACTTCTGTAAATAGGGAATCAATCTTATCCCAAAATGTGATGTAAAATACTATGGGAAAACCATCCATTCCTGCAGTTTTTTTAGGGGAAAAGTTTTTAATAGCAGATTGTATTTCTATGTTGGTTATATCCTTGCTAAGGTCTTCAATTTGTTCAGGAGAAAGACTTTTTAGGTTAATTGATTTTAAGAAAGGAAGAGCGTCCTGGTCTTTTATTTCAGAAGTATATAATTCTTCATAAAATGATCTAAATTCGTTATTTATGACCTGATTATTTGTATGGATTTTGTTTCAGTTTACATCTCTTAAAACTATAGGTTTCCTTTTCAAAACCTTCTTTATTAAAGAGGTCAAATGCTTTCCTGATTTATTGGCAGCTATATAATTTATTCTGTTACAATTATGCTTAAAATCCTCTGCTTTCTTAAATAACAGTCTATCCAGTTTTAATTTGGCTTCTTGTAGTTTTTTTTTAATTACTGCTATTTGTTTGAGTCTTATGTGCTCTCTGGAATAATTTTATCTCTTCTCTCACTTTATCTAATTCCCTTTCAAATTCCGCTTTCTTTTTTGATGCATATCCGATCATAACTCCTCTTAGATATGCTTTAAAAGTATCCCAAACTATGTTAATACCCGGTCTGTCCTGGGAATCCCTGCTTTTCACATTTGTTTCTATAAATAGATCTATATGGTTATTGACATATTCCAGAAAGTCAGTATCCATTAGATATTTTCTATTCATTCTCCAGATCCTGTGAGACATTATGTTTTCTTTTGGTGACAACATGCATGTCACTATAGCATGATCAGAAATTACAATATCGTTGATCTAATTCACTCCCTGATATAAACAAATAATCAATTCGACTATAACTATTCTGCGCATGTGTAAAATATGTATAATCTCTTGTATTAGGGTGTATGGCCCTCCATACAGTCTGAAGGTAATTTGTAAATAAGAAATTGAGGAGTTTATTTGGTGATTTACCTTTCTGGTTGCTGTTGAGCTGTCTTTTGAACTAAATATATTATTCAAATCTCCCCCACATATAATAACCCCTGTCGGTGCACTATCTAAGACTGTCTGTATCTTGCTTAGAAAGGACATATCAGATATAGGAGGTTTATAGACATTTATTAGAGTAAAAATCTCTCCAAACAATTCACACCTAACTACTAAGTACCTGCCATATTTATCTGGATGTTGTGAAATTAGTTTGAAAGATAACCCTTTATTTATTAAAATGCCCACCCCTCTACTCCTAGATGTAAGTGTTGCTTCAAAGGCTTCTCCTACCCATTGTCTCTTAAGGTATTCTATCTGTCCGGTTTTAAAATGAAGCTCCTGAAGAAAGACAATGTCAGAAGACAATTTCCCTAACTGGTATAGGACCTTATGCTTTACATTCCAGGTCGCAATTTGTATTGTATTCGGAAGGTTTTGTACATTGCTTTTATAAGCCATAGAGTAATAAGCTAATGGGTCTTCTCTATTATGCTCCTCCAGCCACCGTCATCTGAACCCAACATAAATTGATAAAACAAAACTAAGAAAAACACACATTCAAACATCCATTCATACTCAAACCCCCAGACATTTATTACTTTGACCGAACAAATTTATTAAACATTGTCATTTTATATTCTAATCAACTTTCAAGTAGGCTATAATAAGTCATTATAATAATTATTTTAATTGTGAGCCCTAATCACCCCCCCTACCTCACTAGCCCAAAAAGGTGAAACAAATCTGGCACAGCAAAACAAAAAAAAAAGGAATATCTTAAAATGTATTGACCCTTTATTAAAAAAAAAAAAAAAAATAACCTTATGTAGCACTTTTAAAAACAATACTTTACAAAGTGCTTTGACCGAGGAAACAAAAGCTCATACAAATCAATACATGTCATAAAATTAATACACATATACCGAACAACAAAACTTCTGCCTGGAAGTTCAACAAGTTTTAAGTAAAGCAAATTATTTTTATTGCCACCACCGACAGCAACTACAACTGGTGTTTACAGGCCAGCTGATGGTCGGAGCCAAGAGCAAGAAAATATCATGTCTAAAATGATGTTGAGAACAAGCAGAATGATGACCAGCATCGAAACATGATGAGAGAGAGAGAGCGACACTCTCTCCGTGCAGCAAACAAACACAAAAGACTAAAGGGTGGGATTCAGGGAGCATGTTTTTTTTTTGTCCCCCCAGAGCCCCTTTATCACTAGCCCATATTATTGATGTTCCTAAACATCTACATCCAGTTTGATTTTAGGAAATACATTTTTTTGTAAGTTCTTCAGTTTATCTTATTTTGGAACAGTAAAACGCTACACACCAAGGCCCAGATTTGGCTCAGGTTGTTTGGGTTAAGAAAAGAATTCTGAGTCAGGCAGAGAAAGAGCAGTCATCATAGTCCATCTAATCAATGGAAGGACTTGGCACTCATCAAACCTCTTGTAGATGGCTTTGATCAGGCAGGCTGCTACAGTGCAGACCCAAAGCAGAAGAGTTTTAGATACAGATCCAAAAGAAGAGAGGCATAGGGTGCTGAACAATTCAAATGTTAGAACACAGACAGCACATCAAAATCTTTACCTTCCTACTGAACTGCTTTGAAGGCAATTTATTTGTCCAGTTCTTACTTACAGCTCCCACTCAATCTGACAGAGAAGTGCCTGGTTGTGATCCAGCCTGGAGGTCTTAACAGACTTAACAGATAATGTTTTAGGCTGATTTTAACTTCAACCATGTTACATTTTGTAAAAAAAAAAAAAAAATGGGGTGGGATCTATTAACTTATCAGGCAGGGAATCGTTTGTATTTAATTACAGACTACATGTCAATAATTATCATTAATGTCAATGAAGATTATATCGTTGTTAAACAACTGTAACGTTCCTAGAAATATAATTTCCGTTGAGCAAGTGCGCGTTCTCGCGAGTGGCATGCAGTTCTCGCAGTTTCTGATTGTATCGACCACATGGCTCGGTTAGCCAATAGGGACGCTTCCTTCAGGCGCGCGCAACTTGATCCAGGAAGAACGCGTTTCATTTTCATGTTGCGTTCGGGGAAAAGTCTTCAGAAATCGTACACAAAGTTACGCTGAGCGTTCAGCTGAAAATGTCAGAGTCTACACATGTGTCATCGCTTGGGATGGGTGACAGTTTGCATCACCAGGGTAAGAAAATAAGTCGACTAACTTACTTGAACGACTGTTAACTTACTCTCATAAAATACAGATATAGGTGCTTGAAAGCTGTATTTCAGAATTAGAGAGGAATTAACGCCCGGGGCGTCCATATTGCTTACGGTAAATCCTAAAAACCGAAGTCAGTTAACGCTAAATGTGAAAGTAGGCCGAATGTAACAGAAACTATAACGTTTGTAGCATTTAGTCGGAGTGCTGTACTGTTGTGAATCTCCTGACAGTGATTTGGCCTGGCCATTTCTAATAAGCTAACTACTGTGTTTACGGTCTTCCCACCCAGTTCTCGCCTCCTTCCCTCTGTGTGACATAGCAGAGGAGGATCTGACCCAGAATCCTCAGTTCTGTAAACTCCTGGCCACCCTGGCACAGCATGTGGACCAAACTGGACTCACTGTCCCACTGAAAACAGAGCTGGAAAAGGTATCAGCGGACACTGTCTGGGACAACATCCTTCAGTCATGTTTACTTTCCACATTTGCTAACATGCAAGCTAATGCTTTGATGCAATTCAGGCTACACCAAACGGCTATATGTTGGCTGAATTTGTAGTAGTTATTAGGGGTGGGGGAAAAAAATCGATACAGCATAGTATTGTGATATTTTTCGTGGCAATACTGTATCGATACACAGATGCCAAGTATCGATCTTTTATGATATATGTGTTGGTCACTCTGTCTGCTTGACAATCCCATTTTGCAGTAATAAAATTTGAAGTGAGATGAACAGACAAAGAAATTTATATTTTTAGATAAAACAGATGTTGACAACATTTTCCTTTGGGGACATCATTTGAAATTGGGAAAAATTTGAAGTTGGAAAAAAGGTAATACATTGCAATATATCGCAGAATATTGCAATATGTTTAAAATCGCAATAATATCGTATCGTGAGGCCTCTGGTGATTCCCACCCCTAGTAGTTATCTATGTAATTGCACAGTTAAGTATGGCAAACCGACCTCTACTGGTAACCACTTAGCATTGTAATCACAGAGATGGAACGTCTTCTTCCTGATGTCTGAGTTTGCTAGGTTTTGTGCATCTTCATTGCACTTAACGGATGCTTTTATTCCAGGCTGAGCAGAAGCTGCGGAGCCAGAGGCGTCACTGGCTGCGCTCCGAGAGCCTCCACAGAGGACTGCAGGAGATGATCCAGGACCACTGTATCAGCAAGCACCATGTCACTGTACCCCCTGAGCAGAACCTGGTACTTTGCACATAACTTATATGCACAAACGGCTGTCAGTGAATCGTGGACAACATACTTTTTGGTCATTAAAGTTGCACTAGGCAACTCACTTTGCTTGTTTGCATCCCCAAATTGCAGCTAAAGGTCACAGTTTGAAACATTTGAATTTCAGTATCCAGTAGGGTTGCTCCCTTTGTAGTCGATTAGTCAACTAATCGGTCATTTTGGTCTTAGTCAACTTAGATTTCTTTAGTCGATTAGTCATGTTTTATGCTTTTTTTTCATGCCGAATGACTTATTTCCAAGCAACGTACGAGCACATCTCTGGTAAACGCAAGAATTAAAGTGGTGCTTTTGCATGACTCTTTGCGGAGAAATTCAGATTTACAGATCTGTCGATTAAATCAACTAATCGATTAGTCGGTACAGTTGAATGAGTGTTAGTTGACTAAGAATTTCTTCAATCGAGCACAGCCTTAGTATCCAAAAAGCTACCACATTTTGTGTGTGTGTGTGTGTGTGTGTGTGTGTGTGTGTGTGTGTGTGTGTGTGTGTGTGTGTGTGTGTGTGTGTGTGTGTGTGTGTGTGTGTGTGTGTGTGTGTGTGTGTGTGTGTGTGTGTGTGTGTGGTTCTATGAGACGCTGGAGAAGTGTCTGCTGGTGGCTCAGTGTATCAGACTGCTGGATCCCAGTAGCACTACCAACCAGGACCAGCCCTCTGTTCTGGGTCTGAGCCCCCAACACATGATGGACCTCATGCCATCAGAGAAGGTAAGTCGTACAAAATACAGAATGGAAGAGCATAACTTAAATGATGGACAGATGGATGATCCCACAGTGAAGAGTACAGTGGTACCAAAGTAGACATAAATTTTTCTCCAAGAAGAAAGTTGACCATGAGTGGAGAACCACTTCAGTAACAAATGTTTACCAACTACGCTGCATTTATCTCCACCAGGATGTTCAAAGGATGAAACAGGGTCTTCCCAAAGAGCTGGAGAAGCATCTGAGGAAAAGCTGCTTTAGCCTCCTCTCTTACTATCAACCTGAATGGGGTACAGTAACTAGACACTTCCGTTATCTGCTCCTACCAGTAAATATCCGCATTCACTTCCTCAGCCCTTAATATCACGTCTTTGTTCTGCGTTGACGTGATGACCAGGACGCTGTTTCGTAATCTCTTGCAGAGAACGAGAGTGAGCGCCTGAAGACCAGCAAGCTGTCTCATCTGGCAGCCCAGCTGGACAAAGAGAAGAAAAGAGCAGAAAGTCTGAAGGAGACCTGCCGGGAAAACACAGTCCTCCTTCAACGACAGACTCAACTCTACCTCTCTGTAAGTGCTCTTTCATTTACATGTAGTATATCTCCATTGTTTTATGCAGATCATAGTGTGTGTGTGTGTGTGTGTGTGTGTGTGTGTGTGTGTGTGTGTGTGTATATGTATGTATGTATGTATGTATGTATGTATGTATGTATGTATGTATGTATGTATATATATATATATATATATATATATATATATATATATATATATATATATATATATATATATATATATATATATATATATATATATATATATATATATATATATATATATATATATATAGATATATATATATATATATATATATATATATATATATATATATATAGATATATATATATATATATATATATAGATATATAGATATATATAGATATATATAGATATATATATAGATATAGAGAGAGAGGACACAGGACACAGGACACAGGACACAGGACACAGGACAGTGTATGACTGTCCTGTGACTCCATGACTGCCCTGGGACAGTCATGGAGTCACAGGACCGTATACAGGACAGTGTCTGACTCTCCCGGGACAGTGTTTGACTGACCTGTGACACTCCTACAGTTTTTGCTGCCACTGCTGTTGGAGAATCTTCCTGCCCCTTGTATATTTTTGCCAGCATTTAGCTAGTAGATTATGCTAATTTTGGACCCTGTATATACATAATATTTGGCTTTCAGTGTTTTTTTTTTTTTTTTTTCTTCTTTTTCTTGACTTGTGTCCAGGAACTGATTAAGTGTATTCAGTTTCTCCAGTCTCTCATCTTGGACCACAGGCTGAGAATCCAGACAGATTTGGACGGGAAGAAGTTAGAGTACTTAGAGGGGAAATGTGAATTAGTCTTACAGAAGATCAAGTAAGGAGTTTTCACTTCGTTGCATGCTTATATCCTGTACACTTCGAAATTATCCTGAAAGACTTACTATGAGAATGAACTTCAATCATGCATTTCAGTTTGTTTGTGTTTTTACATATGTTTTTCTCTTCTTCCTCCACAGGACTGAGATGGTGGAAATTCAGCTGGACATGTACACAGTGGACTCGATAGCTGCTCATAGAAAAATAAGGCAAGATGTTTTTAGACCACGTCTGACTCATTTCTTATTTTTGTCATGCAATTCCTATATTATTTATATAGCTCCACTGCGCTTTCTGAAAGGTTACACAGTGATGAGTTAAAAGAATGCATACTGTTTCGCACCGGTATTAAGCCTTAAAATGCCCTTTGAATTAGAAGTGTAACTTCCTGGCACTATTTTCAGAAAAGTTAATATAGAAACCACATTCTGTCTCGTACTTCTCTAAAAACCTAACAATCTTTTTTTGTTGTTGTTGTCTCTATTTCAGAGAGAGGCTGGAGTCTGATCTGAAGGCCTGTCAGGTGGAGAAGCACTCTGTTGAGCTAAAACTGGCCTCCTTTGAGATCTTGGGCAAAGAGTTTGAGGCCTTGGCTGAGGAGTACTGCAGATTACGGCAGAAGATAGAAATGAATAATTGGGCTCTGAAGGAGTTCACCCGGTGCAGCGACAAGTGAAGATCATATATGATGCCAGGACGACAGCCAGCCATTCCCGTGCCCCAGCGTGCCATTGCTCACAGTGACATGTTGGTTTTTGGATGGTTGGCGCAGACACTGTGTGGACTTTTGGCCTACAGGAACGATGTAGCATGTACAGCAGTGAGTGAGCTAACTGAAGGATTCCAATACAGCTCCTAACTTAAGAATGCTCTTAAAAACGTCAATGAATTCAGCATCTTCAGTACATCACCATGGTAATCAGCATTTCTGCTTTCTTTGTTTCTACCTAGACCCATAGATTTCAAGTGTTCGGTATTCATTACTCTTTTTAATACACGTTTACACTAAGCCTCAAAGGTGATGTAGGTAGGATTGGGAAGATCCAGGACTTAGCCCACAAATTTGAACATCAACAACTTCTCAGTCCCTCCCCCCTTTCCGCTAAGGCCCAAAACGGTCTCCTAAGCCCCTCCCCCCACAAGGGAGAATGAATGTGTGTGTGCATGAGCAGTGATTTGATTTGATTTAACTTCACCTGTAATAAGTGTTGAGGAATATTTTTGTAAAAGTTGAATTTGCATTCTCGGCCAAAAGTTGTATGTATATTATGATATAAACTTGGGAGAAAATAAACCAAAATGTATGCATTATCAGGATCATTTTGAATACGAGAAATGTCCTATGTTCCTGTAACGTGATTCTCTGAGCTGCCATCTGTTTGCACTGCAGTTGTGTAGTGGGTGTAACGTATAAAAGAACCGGTCCAAACATGTAGCAGCATTATTTCAGAAACAATGGGTGTCAGACACGAGCATAATCCTCATCCTATCTTTTTTTTTTTTTTTAGCGTGTCTTGGCTCACATGATTATTACACGTATCACACAATTGTAATGAGTGATACGTGTAATAATGCTCCTAGTATTCTTTTTCTTCATTAAACACAATGCCATATAAATAATCCTTTTGGAAGATTAGTACACCTGTCAGCCGTGTCCATGTTGCCCTCAGCATTGTCTACTTTTGTGTGAGTTTCAGTGTTTATATTAAATACGCTTCTGTGTGGAATTGAGGAAACAATTTGCTGGTAAAACCCTCACATGCAACCTTGTAGAATTTTTTTTTTTTTTTTTTTTTTTTGTTTGTTGAGAAAACCAGCTGAGAGAAATGCTCAGGTTAGTGCAATTCTGCCGTAGTTTGCAACTTAATCCACAAGATGGGAGTATACTTTCAATTTTGAGGTCATGTCATATTTCCCACTGTGGTAAACTCAGCAGACGTCCTGTTTTTTTTTGCTTTTTCTATTCTTTTACTATTCATACAACTTTACAATTACAATTAAACTGCACAGAATGAAACGCCTAAGGCTGAGACACAGAAAAACACGTCTGTTATTTAGGCTATTACTCTTAAATTCTGCACGATGATTTATATTTCAAACTGTCTAATGAGCTGACTTCTTTCAGTAAGTTCACAACTAGCAGCTCCATTACTTTTTTTATTTTATTAATGCATTATTTAACCCTTGTTCGTCTTCCCGTTGACCATTCAACTTCTTTATTTTTTGGGGGGGGTCAAAATGTAAAATAAAAACTCTTTTTTCAATATTTGCATCGTCTTTTTTGACATTTGTCGCTCTTTCTTGCAATTATTGTCATCACCCCCCCCCCTTTTTTTTGTTTACATTTTTGTCTTTTACCAGTTTTTTTTCTAATGCTATCAAATTTAGTAAAACACCCAAATTCAATGAACGTAGTGAACTAATCATTTATTTAACTTGTGAAAAGCGTTGTAGGAACGTTGTTTTTATATTGACTATTTAGTTCACATGTGTCAAACTCAAGACCCGGGGGCCAAATCCGTCCCTTTGCAGATTTAGATCTGGCCCGTTGGTCAATTTGGGTTCACAAGAAATTTTGGCCCTCCTAGTTGTGCGCCAAACCAAAACACAGGAAAGTGTTTTTTTAAAACTGCAATATGGGAGATTTGCCGGCTCTGAGACTCAGAAATTCCTCCAGAAGTAGAGAGAGAGTTTTCAGAACAAAAATCATTGTTTTGCTTGATTAGCTCAATTCTATGATGGCTAAGGAACTCTTTTGATGACTTTTGTAGTGCTTCATGTCAACAAAAATGTCGGAAAAAAGGAACAAATTTACAAAAAGTTGACAAATGTCTGAGAAAGCCACAAAAAGTCTGAACAAAAAACAACAAAAAATGAGGAAAAAAGCTACCAAAATGTGTAAAAAAGTGACATGCGGTAACAAAAGCACGTCAGTAAACTCTACATGTCCGGGCCCTTGGTGTGTTTCTCTTTTTCCAGTGTGGCCCTTAGTGAAAATGATTTCGACACCCCTGGTTTAGTTGAAAGGAACCCAAATTTCAATTATAGAAACTTTTGAAAATGGGTCAAATTTGACCCGTGGAGAAATTGTGATTATTACCGTATTAAGATATTAGGAAAGATTGTCAGGTTAACGCCCACTCCGTTGTCTTCTCGACGATCTTTGATTCTGTCTGCGCCGCTAGAGGAGAACCGGAAGTAGGTAGTGGAGCATCGCGCTCTAATAAACCATCTTAGCTCTCATCAGCAG
The DNA here is from genome assembly GCF_004354835.1 of Perca flavescens. Lineage (NCBI taxonomy): Eukaryota > Metazoa > Chordata > Actinopteri > Perciformes > Percidae > Perca > Perca flavescens. Next base: position 26,639,062 of record NC_041349.1, read on the forward strand.
CAGCAGCAGCAGCAGCAGCCCCGCCTCGCGAGCCGCTGGCTGGTTCACCTCCAACACACAACCCACACACATCTGGCTGTCACACAAACTACGCTGCCGCTCCGTCCGGTACCGCGGCATGCTCATTCACACCGGGACGTACGAAGTGGATTTTAACTAGAGGGGGCACAATGTCTGAGGTGCGAAAATTCACGAAGAGGTTAAGCAAACCCGGGACGGCCGCGGAAGTCAGGCAGAGCGTGTCGGAGGCTGTGAAGAGCTCCGTGGACCTTGTGGTAAGCAGAGCTTTAACGCAAGTGTCCGTGGACCGGTGGCGGTCATTTTAGCTAACAGGGATAATGTATCTAGGTTAGCCTCCTAACTCCCCTCCCCTCTCTGTTCTCCTTGAGGAGCAATGTTATAGCTTTTCCATTTTTCATAATTTTCTCTACATCGCCACTGTTCATTTTGGTTTATCTCCACACTCTCCAGAATCCTCTCTCTTTAATTAGTGTTTTTTTCTTCCAGTTTTTATTAACTGCGTGTGTCCCATCAACCTTAATAACCTATAGCTAACTGTTACTGTGAACCTCTGGCATGTCTCTGAATGCACCACAATTTTAGAGCGTTACTTGCAGCGCTACATTCTGTGTAAAAGAGACTCATTATTGAGCAATTCAAATGCCGTGAATTCAACTCCCATATGTTGGCTTGGTTCTCTAAATTGCTGGCATTACCAAATAGTATGACATTGTCCACGGGAACACATGGGTTTTCAGTCGTGCGGCTCCTTTTGTGTGCTGGCGGATGAAGAGCGGTGCCAGTTGGACAGCTGCAGCATGGCTTCCCTGTCCTTGCCTTGGAGCAGTGTGTGTGTCTGTGAGCCTCTTCATTTTTGCTGCAAATGGCCACATATATTGTGCAAAAGGAGGCAGCACATGCATGCCCTTATAATTTGATGTCTGTTGTTAATGACGTGTGCAAGGCAAAAAGGTTTATTTTTTTCTCTCCTTCTGAATCAATAGCAGTGCTGGTGGCTGATAGTGGCTTGGAACAGACTGCAATAATGAGGGATTAGACGCAGTGGTTTGAGATGAATAGCATTTAGGATCCTGCTGATACAGCATTTGTGTTTTTGTGTGTGTGTGTGTGTGTGTGTGTGAACATATTTTCATGTCAGTATGTCTTAAAGGCGTGACATTTGTCTCGAAACTTCCAGTGATGTCAGTGCGGATTGATGCCCGCCTGCTGATGACTTGTTTTCTTTTTGTTATAACTAAAACCATCTGGTTACTCCTCCACTTTCTCATTATGTGACAATGACAAACTTCAACCCAAAACAAATCAGTCCTACATCTTTGGCTGTTTAGAGAGTGGAGCTGGATAAGTTTGTGTAAGAGATAAACTCTTGTTCCCTTGGGATTAGGCTTTCAGTCTTATGATGATCATTATGAGGAGTGTGACGCAGTGAGGTTACTAGTGTAATAATCATGTGATAAGGTTTGGATTACTGCGACAGAGGTGGGAGTGTGTGTGTGTGTATGTATGTCTGTTTAGGTTTGTAGCCACATGTGATATATATATATATATATATATATATATATATATATATATATATATATATATATATATATATATATGTGTGTTCTGATTTACTTTTTATTTTTCTGTTTTAGAGTTGCAGGTTTTGGCTGCTCATTTTATGGAATACATGGTTGGCTTGGTAACTGAGAACAAACACTGCTCTGTGGAGGGTGTATGGGGATTCCCTCAGGCATGCTGTCACCATGCTTCCTGTGTGACTGGGTTTGTGTGTTCATTCTGAACATCTCTAGGAAGTCAGTCCTGTTTTCTAAATCTTTCCCTCCATGGCCTGTGTTCTTAGATTTCCAGTGATTTCCCGTTAACAAGCTGAGAGTCAAATACAACTTTATGAAAGGAAACCGCAGAACATGAGTGCCAAACATGGACATTTCTTTTTGTTTCTAAAAAAGTAACCCTAGGCCATTTAGTAGTAAGTTGCCTTATAATGTCATTGCTACTTCATTACTGGTCTTCCTAGAGTTCATACTGTAGGACGTCATGTTGAAAGATTGTTATCATGTCCATATCTGTGTTCAGTGGTCTTTTACATAAACATAAACAATTCTAAAAAGTGTAAGTGAAACCCCTGATATATCAACCCAGTCTCACGGCAGTCCGTGAAATGGTCACGTAATTTAATCTATTTGAGTCGTGTGTACACAAACGCGTCTATCTCGTTTTTTTTCGTGATGGTCAGCACGTTTTTTATAATACCAACAATTGAATAGCTGTATACAGCGTGACGGGTTGGGTTTAGGAAAAGAAAAACAGGACGGTTGGGTTTAGGATAAGAAGAACGGGACGGTTGGGTTTAGGAAAAGAAGAACGGGACGGTTGGGTTTAGGAAAAGAAGAACGGGACGGTTGGGTTTAGGAAAAGAAGAACGATAGAATTGGGTTTAGGAAAAGAAGAACGATAGAATTGGGTTTAGGAAAAGAAGAACGGGAGAGTTGGGTTTAGGAAAAGAAGAACGGACGGTTGGGTTTAGGAAAAGAAGAAGATATATCTATATATATATATATCTATATATATATAGATAATAGATGATAATAAATATTGAAAACTACTGTTAGTTGCAGTTCCCTATTGGTTTAGAAGCTTGGAGGGCAGGCCCCTCTTAGGGTGCAGACCCATTGCGTGCATTTCGTGTATATTGTATATAAAATAAGACGTGTTGGGTAACTGAAACTTAACTTTCAAATCATTTGCTTTGAATTTGGTGTTTTAAATCCTGTATCTTATCTGTACATCCCAAATGTAAATGCAACAAGAAGCCCTATTTATATATGAATATTCTTTTTGGAATAGACACAGGGAGTAATATAAGGATAAAAGAAGCGAGCTAGGCTCTTTTCTTCCTCCCAGTACGCCCCAGTGTTTCATACACACACACACACACACACACACACACACACACACACACACACACACAGATTGGAGCACTTAGGGGGGTCAGCTGTGGGACAGTGCTGCTTCATACTGTATGCGACTCTCATGGTTGTGTGTGTGTGCGTGTGTGTGTGCTCATCCATTGTGTTTAAGTGTAAGCTTCCCTAGCCAGCGTGATTAAAAGACACCTGGTCGTGTTGGAGTCTTACATCTGCTGAACTGTAATGGGACACAGACGTCTGGAAGTGCACCACTGCTAACATCATCATCATCATCATCATAGTCATCATCATCATAGTCCCCTGAAGGCACACCTGGGAGTCATGCTTTGTGCTCAGTGACTGGTGTTTGAGTGTTCTCCGGCCAGGTTGATAGCTCGGAGGAGAAAGTGCTTGCATCATACGGCTAACGGCCAAATCTTAGGCCACATCCCTTAGTGTTTTAGCTTCTCTGTTTCTCAATCAGTAAGACTGTGACTTCACACCAGCCTGCTTGTGATTCTTCAGCTTCTTTCCTCTTCTGTGAAAGCAGAACTCTCTCTCTTTCTGCATTTTCTTCTCTCTTTGCTTGCTTCCCCTCTCTCTCTCTCTCTCTCTCTCTCTCTGTAACAGGATCAGTGTTTCAGTCGAGAGCCACCGTGCACTGCCGATTGCCTCTGACTTATAGCGCTGCGGTTCAGCTTGTTGCACATGACAGGAAGTGGAGCTGCTGCTTCGGGTGCAGGGGTGTGTAATGCCTTCAGTAGACTTGTATTATTGGTGTTTGACTGCTGCCCAGGTTGCCGTTTGTCCGCTGAGTAGGCGGTCTTTATGTGAAAAGATGTGAACAGTGATGCTACATAACACATGGAAATCTGCAGCCTCGAAATTGCGCATTTCACAGGTATCACTGGGCTTAGGCAGCTTTTATTTAGTTAAAAAAAGAAGAAGCCAAACGCAGGTTTCATGCGGCCAACCGAGAAAGCCGGGGTCTGGTGGAAAAATCTGCACAGGACACGTACTTGCAACCGGCTTATTTCGCGGGCCAAATTATTGGTTAGAGAACACTGAAAGGGAGAACTTTCTTTCCTTTATTGGCTTGGGCACCGATGCCAGGATATTCAAGGAGATGTTAACCCTTTAAACCTCACTGAACTCACACTGTATAGCCAAACAGTGTTCCAAACCACAGAACTTGATTTCATGTTTTTATTTTTTTACTGTAGTGGAGATCCAGCATTTCCACAGACACCAAACAGGTCTAGTTTCAGGAAGTGGGATGTGAATCTTTGCTTGGAATAATTCACAATAGTGTAGGGCTGCCACCTTTTAGTCGATTAGTCGACTAATCGGTCGTTTTGGTCTTAGTCGACTAAGATTTCTTTAGTCGATTAGTCATTTTTTATGTTTATTCATGCTTAATTACTTATTTCCAAGAAACTTCTGAGCACATTTATGGTAAACACAAGATTTAATGTGGTGCTTTTGCAGGATTAATTGTGGAGAAACTCAGTTTCACAGATGGTTAATTAACTACATTTATATTGTGCTTTTCTAGTCTTAACCACCTCTCAAAGCGCACAGCTCTGTCAATTAAATCAACTAATCGATTAGTCGACAAAATCATATAAGTGTTAGTCGACTAAGAATTTCTTTAGTCGAGGACAGCCCTACAATAGTGTTAACATCATATAGCTTCATTGAGGAGCTGAAACAACGTGTGATATTGTCAGACAGTGGGGCATTCAATTGTTTTCTTTTCCAACTTTAAAGCAGCTTAAAGCCTAAAAAATCAAGACAAACTCAAAGATCTGTGTGTTCATGTAGGTCCCTGTTGCTCATAGTGAGAGGGTAATTGAGGAAGAAAGAGGAAAACTAGATGTCATATGGTCCACTAGGCACATGAAGCTGCATATCTCAAGAAAAACCTCAACCTATGTAAGAGCTTATTACCCAGAATGACCAAATCACTGCACATACAATAAACATGGCCAGTGATAGTCTTAGAGGGAAGGCAGTAGATTATTGAGGGGAGCCCAGCAAGCAGAGGGGGGGAAAAAAAACCAGCAGCCAAGCTGCTGCATAACTTCATTACTGGCTTTCTCACTCTGCCCACTCCAGCAGTACTGGTAGTGGTACAGTAGGAAAACCAAGCTCTGCATCTCAGCTGCACACAGCTCTGAAAATGGAAATATGACAAGGTGGAAAATGACTCAGTCACACTCCCCTAGTTGTAGGGCATCGTCAGGGCTTTTAGAGTCCTTCTCCTGACTGTGCTTGTTCATATCCGCTGCCGTTGCATCCACGGTAATATGCCTCCATCACGGTTTCCCCCAGAAAAAGTTGTTTAGCCCAGTGACAAGTGTCTTTTTTTTTTTCCCCGACGAAGGGCCTAGCCTGGGCCCTTCACAGACTGACGGCAGCGTTATTCTAGAGCCCAAAAGATTCCGTGATAAACAAAATAGCGAAATTGAGAATTTTTGATAAGCTAGAAGACAGATTCCACAGGGCACTACATTAGGTCAGTAGTGCAGTGGTCTAGTCTACGTGATATGCAGGTATACGCGGTATACCCACTAAGCTCCAGGATTTCCATACACTCCACTCAAAAATGCCCAATGACACGCAACAACATACTTTCCATTATATTTTTGATATATGAAAATGAAGTTGCTGACGCTCCCCTGGGGGAGGACACCCAGACCCCCCACTATGATATGCCCCCCCCCCTTCCCCAAAGGCAGATTCTGGCTATATATATATATATATATATATATATATATATATATATATATATATACAGTACAGTATACCCATTACAATACATCAGACTACACCACTGGGTCAGTGCTAAAAGCTAACTGGAGATTTGAAAATATGACTTCTTCTAAGTTTCCTACTCACTGTTAACTGTAGTTTAAAAAAACGTAAAAAAAAAAAATGCATTAAGACATAATTCCCAGTGGCTTAAGACCTGGTGTGGGGCAACTTAGGCCCTGTGGGCCACCAGGCATGGGGGACACCCGGCCTCCAGCCTCTGGGGCAGTGGCTCAGCAATGTGGCACAGAAGCTAGCTGATCAAATCCATACAGTCCGCGGGACTCCAACCGGGCTTGGTGTTGCTCAGCCGAGGCTTTTTTGGCTAAGCTATTCATCACCATCTTCAGCGCTTAGCTTGAGCTTAAAGTAGCACTTTCTGGGAATGAATTCTGAATCTTTCCAAGTGGTTTAGGTTTATACTTGTGATCACATCTTGACCTAGTTGTCCAAAGGCTAGGCTTTAGATTGGAGGCCTCTTTAAGGCATAAAGCAGAAGCTGATTTTATATCACCCACTTCTCAAAAGTGGGGAAAACTCAAAACAGGAAGTTATGATTTTGAGCGAGAAGCACTGTCATGTGGCATGTGATATTTATCTTGTGTTTGGTTTCTCTATAACATATGCCTCTGTCAAGCGCGTGCACTTTATTTGACAGCACATAAATACCAAGTCAAGTAACATCATTTGTCCATTTCACTGCTGCTTTGTCTCACCTTTACTACCCCGTCTGTCTTTGTCTAGCTATTTGTGGTTGAGTTGCTTCCCTTTCATCATGTTTTGCCTTTTTTTCTTTTTTTCATCCACCCACAACTCTCTGAGCAGCTGTTTCCCTGCACCGTGACAGCCCTGGTATGGGTGGTAAAAAAGTTCCGGGGGTGAGCCCTTGTTAACTGCTTTCAAAAAGCAAGAGCACGTGATGTGGAGCTTGCCAGAGCTACAGCAAATACAAAATGTTGAGAACATCAGTTTAACAAGAAACGGTTTGTTTATTTGAATGTGCATTTGTGTTCTGTCCATCCCCCCCCCCTTCTCAGGAGCAGCCAAAGATTATCGAGCCGCTGGACTATGAAGCCGTGGTGTTTCAGAGAAAGGCCCAGATCCACAGCGACCCCCACCGAGACCTGCTGCTCTGCCCCGTCGACGATGTCTCGGTGAGTCCCCCTCATTCTGTGTGTTTCCCTGTACGGTGTCCTTGAGTGCCGAGAAAGGCGCCTTGAAATAAAATGTATTATTATTATTATTCTTTGCCACTGTGTTTCCTGGTACTGGCTCTCAGCCAGGGCCTCTTCCTCCACCCGGGATGAAATCCCAGCGTATTTATACCGTACCTTACACTGTGCTGAGATCTCCACACTGAACCGTCTTGTAAAACTGTCCGAGTCCAAGGCAAATGGGAACAAAGTGCTGTAAAATATCACTTTTCCCATTACAACAGGCTCAGTTATTTACAGGTCAAGTCCAACCAGGTTCCTTGGCTTTTACTGCCGCGATTTCAAACGCATGTGGTTTTGTTTAGAGCCACGTCTCGCTCCGTGTCTAGTTTTTTTTTCCCATTTGACACTCTGACAATCTGTATCTTTGTATCCGTGCCTTCTGTTTTCCCTCATTCACTTTCTCTTTGCCTGTTGTTTGTGACTTCCTTTCTGCTGTGGTACAATTTGATAGGAAGATAAAGATCTTTGTTTGTTCTTGCTCTACAATAATAATAAATTTTACTGTCATTCAATTGTATTTCACTTCCATTCTTCCTTTGTGTGTGTGTGTGTGTGTGTGTGTATGCATGTGTGTGTGCGTGCAGGAGTCCCAGATCTCCCGGCAGAGGAGGACTGTCGTTCCTTCGGTGCCTCAGAACGCTGAGCGGGAAGCCAGGAGCCTGTTTGCCAAAGAGGTACTATAACCCAGCTGTCCCATTAGAACAACGGGGCCAATACTTGGTCTCAAACTGCACAAAAAAAGTGAAAAAAAAGTTACAGCATTCATAGTTGTCTTTAAGTCTTCTCCGCATTATGACTTGTATTCCTTTTTAGTAATTAGAATTTGCTCAATAAAAAGCAGACCTCAAACGCAGTCAGTGAAACTCTTAATTCTCAACAAACGTTAAAGACAATTCCTTGATGACGTCACACCAGCCTTCGTGATTTTCAGCCTAAAGTGGTCACTCGAAGCTCATAAAGGAACACAGAACGCACAGGCCAGCAGTAAACACATGCGGTGCTGATGACATATTTGTATTAGCGATGAAAAACAGACTCTTGTGGCGTGATGTGGATATATACTCTGCTGCTCTGCCAGGCTCCACGTCTGTGTTCCTCAGCCAGCTCTCATGACTAGGATACAGCATGGAAACAACGGTCCTAGGGATTGTTAAAACAGATCCAGGCTTACTCAGCATCTATCGAACAAAGATCCTTTCAGCTGACCGTAATTGAGAATTTCACACTTAAAAAAAAAAAAAAAAAAAAAAAGAGGTAATGTGCACAATAGAAACCATCTTGAGAAATCACAACAGAGGAACAGAGTTATTCTGCTACTTTGCATACTTATTTTGAGTTTATAATAGTTATGGAGCTGGAATTTTCCCTGTCCTCCCTGAGTCACAGTCGGAGAAAAGCACGGCATGCTCGGTTAGGTGACTTTGCTGCGATGGCATGCTTGTTATATTTGTGTGTATCTGCTGCCCCTAATCCAGCTCTCTGTGTTGATGTGTTTGGCAGTGCATCAAGATGTACAACACCGACTGGCATGTAATCAACTACAAATATGAGGCTTACTCTGGTGATTTCCGCATGTTGCCAAGGTAAGAAGGATGTGTGTGTGTGTGTGTGTGTGTGGTGTGTGTGGTGGGGGGGGGGGGGACTTTAAGGGCTCAGAGTTTGTGCAAAACAACATCCGAGTCCTGCACTGCCAAATATGCTACATGTACAAGAGATTTACTCTGCTCACGTGGGTCTGCTGGATGGCAACATGCAACAAATCACTGTTTCTGTATATGAATGCAGCTCTCGTGCTTTAGCAGAGTAGAGGAAATACTGCACCAACATATTGAAATAAGTGCAGAGTTCCGCCAGATTTTCATCTACAACACGACAGGTGCAGCCCAGATGTTTTTGATTCTTATTTAAATGGTGATAAAGCTTCCTAAAGAAAGTATTGTGATCACTGCAACCTGCAGTTGAATCATGAATTGGAGAGAAAAGCCCTATCGGCACGGGACTAGTATTACCTGGGGGCCTCTAGCAATTTGTAATAATTACAGAGGTCGTCTGTGATCTTAATCCTGTGCCAATCTGCCATGTTTGTAATTTCTCAATTAGAAATTCCACAGCTAATTACCGAGCATATTTCCCCAAACAGAGAGGGTGTGTGATAATATCAGTGCCTTGCGAAATTGGCATCTCTGTGATTCAGGGTTGTGCTGGCTGTGTTGGCAATTATAAATGAAAGTTTTGACGGAGCCTTGACATCATATCCGTGGGATAATGTCAGTATGTGCGAATGCGTGGCACGAAATTCAGAAATGAAGTCATTTCTAAATCACTTGAGGTCCTCTGGTAATAGAGACATACCGTATGCATACACATTTTCCAAAAAAAAAACTATAATGCGATAACAGACAAGGTGGCACAAAAATGACTGACCAATAGCAAAGGACACAATGCAAGCAGCGATTGTTGTTGCATGCTTTACCTCACCACAGTGGCAGTACAGTAGGGAGGGGGCTGATTTATTGAAGACTGCTGACCCTCACTCGCTGTCTGTTTTTTTTTTTTTAAAGCAAAGGCCTGAAGACAGACAAGCTGCCAGCTCATGTGTTTGAGATCGACGAAGACGCCAAAGACGAGGTGAGTAGAGGAGCCTGAGCGTTAGATCACACACATTGATCACTGCAGCGAGGATGAGGGTTCTGCTATTGACTCACTGGGCCCTTTATGGACAGATTGCACCGTATGCACAGCTTTTAGTGATGTGCAACAAACCCCGCTCGGAAATTAAAATGATCCCTTTAATCTTTTTAAATCATAGAGATAAGACACAAATTTGGCTCGTTCCACATGCCTGCATGTGCTGAAAATATGAACAAACAGAGCAGCCATGACTTATGGTCTGTCAGTCCTTTAGTCCTGTCCACCCAGCAATGTGACCCCTCAGAGACTGAGAGCAGGGCAGCGAAACCAGTAGCCTTATATATGTCCTATAAATAGCCCTCATCAATCCTCCTCCCCCTACCCTCGGGCCGGATGCGGATAAACTTAGATAGAGAGCGGATTTAATTGAAGGACAAGAAATGCTGCTGCTGCCAGGACGGAGAGGGCAGGGAGGAGACGGCTCTGTGACGTCTTTATGTCTCTGCTTGATCATTTCTGGCTGTAACGGCTGGTCTTTGCTAGTCTGGCTATCACCAGACCAAGCTCAATCTTTTAAGATTGAACATTAGTGTGGGGAGTCCGCTCTGTATTTTCTACTCCACAAGAGGCGTGATCAAGTGTATATTCAGAGGTTTATGCCTCGACGCAGAAGGTCCAGGGTTCGAGTCAGACCTGGGAGGATTTCCTGCACGTCTTCCCCCTCTCTCTCCCCCCTTTCATAACTTTCCTATCCATTAAAGGTGGAAATGACCAAAAAAAAAGAGGTGTGATCAACGGGCATAGTTCAAATGACTCTGTACGCAATTGGATAGTCCTTCAACCAATCGGACCAGCGATCCGGGTGACGTAGCCGGTCGGTAGTAAGGCAAACACATCCTTCTTTTGTAGGAATTGTTCCAGGGCACGTTTCTGTTCCGACGGCGGCATCAACGGGTGCTGCGCTTCGGTGGCCGCTATGTTGAATGTAAACAAAAAGCTGCTTGCCGTCGCTTCTCTATTGTCATCGTGTTAAACGCACCAATAGCACAAACGCGCCAGCTTATCCAGCTGGCGCGTTTGTGATTGGTCCCCACAGATTTGTAACGGAAGCTGGATAGATTAAAGTACAGGTCTCCAGCCTGAGCTGCAGGGAGAAATCAAATCGCCGGCAAATCGGGCTGGGTTTACCCAGTCTAGGTCTTTGCAGGCTACAAGCAAGAATATATATATTGTTTGGCCTTTATTTGATAGGACAGCTTAAGACATGAAAGGGGAGAGAGAGGGGGAACGACATGCCGCAAAGGGCCTCAGGTCAAAACCGAACCCGCGGCCGCTGCATCAAGGAATGAGCCTCTGTAAATGGGCGCGCACTCAACCTGGTGAGCTACACATTACACTGATGACAGGGCTGCTCGATTATGAAAAAAAAAATCATAATCACAACTATTTTGGTCATTATTGAATAGGTTGAATAGGTAGGATAGGTGATCTCACACTAAATTGTTGGTATGAGGCAGGGTGTGGCGAGGTGTGTATGCATGGTGGTCGGTCGCTCAGTTGCTGCATGTCTGAGGGAAGTATGGACTTGAGCAAGCTGTAGGGAGGGGGGGAATGCTATTTGAGTGTGATTAGGCTCATTTCAAGTGTGTACACGCACACATACACACCTCAATCCTTTTCGCTCACTGTCACGATGTTGTGTGTCACTACCAGTTAATTGTGCAGTGCATTCCTCCCAAGTGGCTGGATGCATTACTCCAGAGAGAGCTTGTGTGTGTTTGTGTGTTTGTATATGCGTATGAGAGAGAGAAAGACCATGATGAATGTTTGTGTATTCTGCGTTGCTGATGAACAGTCCCAGGATAGTTCTGAGTATGAGATGGAAAGGTTGCACCGACAGTACCAAGGCGAAGTTATGATAAAAGCTTTATGGGAAACAAAACAAAATCCTCCGGATAAATTGATTTGGCTCGACAGCGTGTGATCAGAATTGATGACATGTTCTACTGCAGCTGTGTTCAGTGAACATTTCTCGCAACCAGGTATTTGTCAGAAAAAAGGGAACAATGTCTTCTGCAGGTTTGACACTAAATATTCAAAAAACATTAAGCTGTCGAGACTGTAAACCGTCTACAAGCGCAGGGACTACTGTGACCATTAACCTGAATGAACCTGCAGGGTAACGTGTGTCCCGATTGATTTCCAGTGTTTGTGTTTGTGTCTGCCAGGACTCGGCGTCACTGTGCTCCCAGAGGGGAGGCATCATGAAGCAGGGCTGGCTTCAGAAAGCCAACATCAACAGCAGCCTGTCTGTCTCCATGAGGGTGAGTCACCACCAGACGTCCTGTCTGTTATTCATACAGCGTAACAGCAACAAATGAAACAACAACAGCAAAACGTAGGGTTCACCACAGAACTGGGGAGACATGGGCAACTCTTTGTTCTACGTAATCGTTGTGTCTTATAGACCATCTACCAAAGCCACACGGCGGCTCAGTGGTTAGCACTGCTGCCTGCTCGTGTTCGGTTGGTGTGGGCTTACTCCAGGTGCATTGGTCCCCCCCACCATAAAGACATGCGCTCTAGGTAACTCCTGCCATTGACCATGCCGAAGGTATTGGCATTACAACTGGAGTTGTATGGCTGCCCGCTGCTCCTAAAATAGTTAGGGTGGGTTAAATGCAAAGGATACATTCCTCACCAAATTTAAAAATGTACTTGGCAAATAAAGAATATATTATGTTCTTATATCCCTTATTATATCAGCTGTATATTATAATCAGTAATTGTTACATCATTGTTTACAGCTACACTAACATCAGCATTTACATCTGTTAAGTATAATGACAGAAATCTACTACAGTACTTGGCAATAATGACAATATTGTTAATAAAGTTGAATCAAAACATAAAACGCAGTGAAAAAGCAGTTCTCTAAACTAAACAAACAAGGGAAGAGGAATTACCAGAACATATTTAATAGCTTAGTATCTACGGCATCTTCCCTTCGATCAGGAATTTAAATCATGTCAGCAGAGCAACTGAAATGTAGGCGTAAAATAGAAAAAGCCACATTTTATACTGCATGTCTCTAACTTGCTCTCCGTTGCTGTGAATTGCAGGTCTTCAAAAGGAGGTACTTCTACTTGTCTCAGCTCCCCGACGGCTCCTACATCCTCAACTCCTACAAGGATGAGAAGAACTGCAAGGACACCAAAGGATCCATCTACCTTGACTCCTGCATAGACGTTGTTCAGGTACACAGGGCTAGGGGTCAAAAATCAAAGAAACATCAAATGCACAGTTGCAGCAAAAAAGAGTTTGACCAAGTCTTAAGCTTTCAGTATACCCTGATGCATGTTTAATCTTACTCCTGGATGGAGGTACTGCATTCCGTTGCTGTTCTAACGGATTATGAGGGTCTAATGCGGTTGGCTTCATTAGACAGGCTGGTAGCTCATTCAGGTCTGCACTGACCGGAGAGGCTGCCAGGAAGCTTTCAGTTTGATGAACACATTCAGAAGGTGAATTGGAAGAACGCGGAGACTCATCCTGGCTAGTGGGTTTTAATGTTTAATAATTCCTCCCCCCCCCCCGGTAGAGCCCAAAGATGCGCCGCAATGGCTTTGAGCTGAAGATGCAAGACCGCTACAGCCACTTCCTGGCTGCGGACAGCGAAGCAGAGATGGAGGAGTGGGTGATCACACTGAAACAGGCTCTGCAGAGCACCACTGAGGCCAGCCAGGACAGGAGGAATGGTGCAGAGACACTGGACTGTGCCCTGGGTGAGTTGTACCATAACTACATCTGCAAACTAACAAACTTGGGATAAACAAATGTCCGGATCATCTTTCAGACAACCTATTATTGACAGTCTTATAGAAAAGCTGCCGTACAGTCATGGTCCACTTAGCTAGGTTAACAAAAATAGCATTTTTGAACTTAACCTCTGAGCCTGTTTTAGTGGTAGCTATGGTTAATATAATCTATTTCCCTGGCAGTGGAGGGAGTCCGAAATAAGCAATAAATAGGCTTAATAATATACCTACAGTTGCTGCCAGTAGAGAGATAGAAGCTTCTACATCAGCTGTAAATTCTTCTGAAAGATATTCAGCTGCGGGCCTACAAGTGACTCAAAGCTCAGGATTCTGTTCTCAGTTATATTTGTTTTTTTTTCCGCTATTTAGTTTCACATCCCAATTCTCTCAAGCTTCTTTAGGGGACAGTTATGGGGAATTGTTGAACACGTTGCTTGTCCTGAGCTGTGGAAGAATGCCAGCAGTTTTATGCAGTTTGCATATGTCTTGCCAGCATCTGTGGGCCATTTTTTCCCCCTATATAATAATATACTCTCTGCAGAATGTTCTAGTGAAATCCAATAGGCCTAGCTTGGTCAGAGATGCTGATGAGGGACTGCGAGGCCGTCCAGGAAGATGGAGGGGCACTAAGGGTTCACTGAGTCCATCGCGAGTCTGTCACCTGGGAGTCAGCAGAGTAGCGAATAGCCTCTTTTTGATTTGGCCAGTAGACTGTTAAGATATTAGTTTGTCTAACTGGGAAACACAGCCACATAGGAAGCCATTAGGATAACTTACTAACCTAACTGAGGGCGCAGAGCTCTGTTGGACCTGATTTGCAATAGCACTATTTGTTGTGTGACTCGGTCTCTGTGCATTCTGATGACCTTTTATTAATGCACGATCACTGTCCTGTTCAACCAGATGACGACACTGCCAGCCAAGGTAGAGGGGAGAGCCTGCTGGAGAGCCAGGGGAGGAGCTTACAGCCAGAACTTATGAAGGTATGAAGCATGGATGGATGGTCGATTCATTCATTCTGACGGATTGGCTGAGCTAGTGAGATACAGATACCCTGTGGTTTAAAAGAAGGTTTTCCTCGCTACAGTTGCACCAAATGCTTTCCTTTGGGGGAATTTTTGGGTGTTTATAAATTATAGAGTGTGGTCTAGACCTACTCTATCTGTAAAGTGTCCTGAGATAACTTCTGTTATGATTTGACACTATAAATACAATTTAATATAGTTGTCTAAATCCCTTATTGGCAGGTTTATTCATGTAATTATTTGTAAAAGAAAACTGTTAATGACAGCTAGAGAAGACATACCTCACCTCAGAAATGAGTCTGAGCTTTTGTACCAGACCACATTATTAATCTCTTGTTTATGTCTGCATGATAGAAGAGCAGCTCTTTTGTTGTACACTCTCTCTGTGTTTGAGTTTTCTGACCCCGAGAACAGCAGTGTTTATTCTACAGAGGCCATGCTCTTTTAATATGTCTATAAACCCAGAGCTACACACAGACAACAAAGCCCTCTGTGCTGTGGGCGGCTATACTGCTGTTTTCTCTGGGCCACTCCAGCACAGCTTTTCTCTCTCCACGCACACTTGAGTTTGTCTGCAGGCTGGTCATAGTGAGAACAAGGAAAAACAAAAGGGGGATATGGATTGGGCTCTAACCGTGACCTAAGGGTTTGATATGTTTGTCTCTATTAGATGCCCTTCTTTTGTCTGGGTCTGTTGACTGCTTGTCTTCTTCTCTAACTCAGTCTGCTGTGTAGGGCCCATTATTGTGTGAGGCACTACTTTTATTTTGAAAGCAGTTTCTATTGTACTCTATCTCTAAAATGAGCCAACTTTTCACTGTCTTACATCCACACATTTTTTTTTCAATGGATGTGTTATATAAAGCATCATTAAACATCAGCCTAATAACATTTTTAAAACTAAAATGCATCATACAATACAATTGGAAGAATACAGGGTAACAAAGTGATTCAATAAATTTCAAATAAACAATAATAATACAGTTTACTGTCATTCATGTTCGTTTGTGTGTGTGTGTGTGTGTGTGTGTGTGTGTGTGTGTGTGTGTGTGTGTGTGTGTGTGTGTGTGTGTGTGTGTGTGTGTGTGTGTGTGTGTGTGTATGTGTGTGTGCTCAGTATGCCAGGGAGACCGACCAGCTCAATAAAATCAACAGGAATGAAGGCAGACAAAAGCTTTTCTCTCTGGATCCTGAGACACAGGTATACAACATGCTTCTTTCAGCACTTGGTTATCCTATCATTTATTTATTATTCCACTATTGATTCAGACTATTTGATCTCCCCTCCCCTTTCCACAATGTCCACTGTTTCCTTCTCCTTTGTCCTCTCCCTTCTCTCACTGCTTGCATTCTCTCTCCTTCTCTCCTCCCTCCTGTCCATTATCCAGAGGCTGGACTTCTCCGGCATCGAGCCAGATGTGAAGCCGTTTGAGGAGCGTTATGGCCGTCGTATCGTGGTCAGCTGCCACGACCTGACCTTCAGTCTCCAGGGCTGCGTCAGCGAGAAGGGCAACGGCGTCCTCACCAATGTACGTCATCACAGGAAAAGATTCTTTTTATATTCCGCTTACGATATGACTCTACTAATATCTCTACTACTTCCTCTCCTTCACCATGTACTATTACTAATGATAAACTTCAACCTAAACTAGATGACCATAACACCTTATATTCATAGAACAAATAAAAACAAGATTAAAAAAATAAGGTGGCATGGTGCAGTGGTTAGCACTGGGTTCTGGGTTTGACTCTCCAAAAGGATAAGTGGGTATAGCTAGGGGATGGATCGACCTAGAAGACCTTAACTGTGCTTAAAAAGTGATCACAAAAATAAAAATATAATACCATAAGGAATTGTGAAAATACCTCTCTAGTGATTTAGTCTGAATGCATTTTAGCATCTAATCACAACACATAGTCCTCCATTTAACACCACACAACTTCCACCGTCCTTGCCCTCTGCAGTGCTGCCCCAGATAGCACACCTTCATAATTCATGTTGGCCTGTCTGGAAGCAATGGAAGTAACCAGGCCAAAAGACTAACACAACTAGATATGGTTGTAATACCTTCTTTTCAAGCAATTCCACAAACTTATGTTGCTAAATAATTATTTTTTCTCCATCCAAGCGAGAATCTAGAACCCGAGCTTTAAACGCCTCCAAATTAACAAAGACTGGTAAATGGGGGAAACCACTTCAATGTGTTCTACGTGAAGAGCCCCTGGCAGCATGAGACAGCAGTTTTGTGTGTGTGTGTGTGTGTGTGTGTGTGTGTGTGTGTGTGTGTGTGTGTGTGTGTGTGTGTGTGTGTGTGTGTGTGTGTGTGTGTGTGTGTGTGTGTGTGTGTGAGCAGCCCCTGTGTCAGACTGGATTGCTGTAGTCATAAAACATTGAGTTGGTCCTCCTCTTCCTCCTGCTTGCTGATGCATTAGTAGAGGCTGGTTGGAGAATTGAATTGAGTTGACTCATATTTGTGGTTTGCAAGCAGCGCGCGCTCTCTCTTTCCCTCCCCCTTCTTCTTTTCCCTCCTTTCCCTCCATTCCTTCTGACAGGTTTAATGGTTGTGGAGTTAGGCTTGTCCACCATGCAGGAACCATTCATCCTGGCATAAGTGCACCGTCATTCAGAAATGTGTGGGCGGCGCTACTGTAGAGCCAGCATTGGCTTCCAAACTAGGGATTAACTCAAAGGAGTCTGATATACAGATAATATGTTTATATAATATCTATCCTTATCACATTTCTGTCAGACTAAAAGCTGAAAAATCGAGCATTTTAACCGTAGCAGATTGAATAGCATGATAGATTAAAACTCTTAATTTGAGGTGTCATATTGGAACCTTACCTTAGGGTCATCCAATGTTTAGTCCTAAAATAAGTAGTTAGGGTGAATTCTTAATGGTGGGATATATGAAATGATATATGATATATGAGGGAATAAAGCTAGGAAGGAGTACCAGGAAATGCATCCAGGTATATTATAAACCCTGGCTGATGTATTCAAGTGTTAAAGCCCTTAACCGTCTCTCTGCTGAATCCCAGGTGGAGCCCTTCTTCATCAGCCTGGCTCTCTTTGACGTCTCCAAGAGCTGTAAGATCTCAGCCGACTTCCACGTCGACCTCAACCCGCCGTGCGTCAGGGAGATGCTGACCGACGCCTCGGGCCAGCTCTCTCCTTCCTCAGACACAGAGGGTGGAGGAGGAGGAGGAGGAGGAGTCAGGGAGGGAGGCGGGGGAGGTGGAGCGATGGTGAACGGAGACTCGAAGGCGAAAGGGAACGGCCTGCCGGTTCTTCAGAGGGTGTCGGATGCTCTGCTGCGTTTCCCCACACAGGTAGAGACTTGACTGTAATTTGGTAGCTATTTGATTGAGGAAATGACTTAACAATGACAGTCAAGGGTGGGCGTGGAACCTGAAATAGTGTTGGATTGTTCCCACAGATCAAGGTTTGAATTAACACAATGTTCTATGCTTTTTGTAAAATATACAGTACAGGCCAAAAGTTTGGACACACCTTCTAATTCAATTCTCATTTTATTTTCATGACTCTTTACATTGTAGATTCTCACTGAAGGCATCAAAACTATGAATGAACACATATGGAATTATGTACTTAACAAAAAAGTGTGAAATAACTGAAAACATGTCTTATATTTTAGATTCTTCAAAGTAGCCACCCTTTGCTTTTTTATTAATAAGGGAACAAATTCCACTAATTAACCCTGACAAAGCACACCTGTGAAGGTAAAACCATTTCAGGTGACTACCTCATGAAGCTCATTGAGAGAACACCAAGGGTTTGCAGCGCTATCAAAAAAAAAAGCAAAGGGTGGCTACTTTGAGGAATCTAAAATATAAGACATGTTTTCAGTTATTTCACACTTTTTTGTTAAGTACATAATTCCATATGTGTTCATTCATAGTTTTGATGCCTTCAGTGAGAATCTACAATGTAAATAGTCATGAAAATAAAGAAACACATTGAATGAGAAGGTGTGTCCAAACTTTTGGCCTGTACTGTATGTCAGCATCTCATAACCCCCCATCCCCCATTGCTAAGAACTTGCAATATATAACTATTATCAGACTGGCCCTCGTGGCCTCAAAGCACTACCGGCCCACCGGGAAAAGTCTAGACTCTCCCGATTGCCACTGGGGTTTTCATTTGACCTCGAGTGGTTAAGGTTAGGATAGCCGATTGGTCAAGGGATAGGACCTGAACAAATGGGGTTACGTTACCTTATGGGAGGTGATCCAAAAAAGCCTATATGGTCGGAACAATGGGATGTCGGAGCAGAGGGTTTATTTTTTCCTGAAACAAAGGGACGTCGGACTAGTGGGCTGTAGGACCAAAGGGAATTTTTTTAGATTATTGAGAGGTCGGAACAATGGAGCGTCCGAGAAATGACATGGCACCGTAATAGTGTGGATGTAGCCTGTGCCCTGTTTGGGGATTTAAAACGGAACCATCACCATCATCTGTAGACTACTTTTCACACCCTACAGTTTCCAAGCCCTGACAGGTTGTGGTTAGAGGCTGGCTGTCCTCAGTCCCGCCTTGCTTTGGAAATGTCCCTCCGTACCTCAGTGAGGTGAAAACGCCGCTCAGCATTCCCACTCTGACTGCAGCTGGCCTGGGTGGGACCAGGGATTCGTGACCCGTTAATCGATTCCCTGTTCTCCTCTTACGTCAGAGGACTGACGTGTGATGTGCGGTGATGGAGCTCTTTATCCAAATACATGATGATAGTGTTCTTCGTATTGGATTTTCCCTCGCGTGCGCTGTGCTTTCAATTCTCAGTCGTGTTTCCAGATGGTGAGTTTGTCCCCAGACAATGCTTGGTCCATATCCAGCCTGTAAAAATGTTGAAAGGATCAACGAGACCTCAGTTCAGCTCGTTCAGCTAACATTTGCAAGCGATTTCAGGATCCCTTAGGTCAGCGCAGTGCTCGGCGGTGTAAGCTTAATGTCTTGTCACTTTGTCTTTGCTGCATTTCTAGTCAAGAGTTTATTTAATGCCCATGTGTGAGCGTTAACTCTTGGCTCGGGCAAACCTTTGCAGGTGCAGTGAGATCAGCACACACACCTCACCTCTTGGCCCATTAATCTGATTAAGTGGATCAGCAAGACTTGTGCCTGTTGTAAATTAGGTTATAAAACCTACTCACTTTCCATTTCCATGGCAAGAGACATTACTGGGCTGTCACAGTGACAATATGAAACAACTTTGCAAAGTGTGAAGATGAATAGGGGGAGAGTCAAACATCTACTCAGAAACCGCAGAAACAATATCTATAACAGAGAATGTAATAGAGAATATAACAGAGCAACCAACCAATAGCAGGCTAGACACAGTTTGAAAGCTGCAGGCATACAATTAAACAGCCGTTTCAAGTCTAATTTGTCACATTCTGTCAACCGACATCTGTCAAACACACACACACACACACACACACACACACACATGCGCATGCATACAAACAGAGACGGCCGTACCTCTGTGATTAGTGTGCTGTTATAGCTCGGCAGACCACAGTTTAATTTAGGTGCATTGGGTGTGGCCCAAGGACAGGGCTTCCACTTCTTATATCTCTCCTCTGCATCAGCAGCTCTCCGGAGGCCACGGCTTCTGTTTCACTTCATTACATAATTCACAAATCTAAGTGCGAGTGTTACGGAGTTCGTCCCAGCTACAAAATCCAGCAAGTTGGTGTATGTTTGCAAAAAGCTGTGACACGACGTATGATGTCAAAAATGATGAATTTAGGAGCTTTTTTTTTTCTCCCAGGTTGTGCAAAAAGTATGGCAACAGATCATAACGTCAAAGGGTGAAACCAAAAGCAGCAGTGCGTGGTCGTGTTTAAGCTACGAAGGTCTGTGAATAAGGGCAGATAGGCGAGGATGGACGGGGTTCTGCCTTGGAGTGTAACCAGGGAGTGTGTCCGTCTGACTGGCACCGTGCTCTTCTCCTCTAAGATGTGTGTTATTAATGGACAGTTTGGGATGTCTACATCTGTCTCGGTTCGAAGCTGCATTAGTTGCTACTGCTCCCTCGGTAGCGTCACTCAGTTTCATTACTTGCTGAAACTTAAATGATTTCTAAAATGACTTCCTGCTGCTTCTGTCTAGATTTTGTTCCCAGAAACCTCAGTGGTTATGTATACTTATCGTACTAATAATATGAGCTCATATAGCAGCATGGTTATGTCCAGACATAATTTCTGTCCCTTCGAGATTGTTTGTGTGAACTGACACTACACGCTTAAATACAGCTCCATCTCACCAGACCAAAAATAGATGTGAGCCCCATGTGGTTTTCCTGTATAACTTCAGCTGACAGCAGCCACTTCCTCTGTACAAGCCCTGTAGAGACTGTAAAGACATTTCAACTTTGTATTACTGATGATGATTGCTTGTTTATTTAAATAGGGCATTAATAAAGACATTAATAATCAGCCTCTCCCTCTCTCCTCCAGGGTATCTTTTCAGTGACCAACCCTCACGCAGATATCTTCCTGGTGGCCCGTGTAGAGAAGGTGTTACAGAACGGCATCACCCACAGCGCCGAGCCGTACATCAAGACCTCTGACGCCAACAAGGTCCGCCGCGCCGCCATGCTTTTTGCATCATTTAAAGACATACACATGACCAGAGCGGCAGTGAGCATTCCCAGTTTCCCACTCCGTCATCGCCTTTTTCTCTCCACATGTCTCCGCAGACTGCTCAGAAGGTGCTGAAAACTGCCAAGCAGACATGCCAACGCTTGGGCCAGTATAGGATGCCGTTCGCCTGGGCTGCCAAGTGAGACAGGAATAGAGCCATAAGTCAAAATATTACCCCCTGATGAATCTGTTTGGATTCATCTTTGGAATAAGAATGCATAAAATATATCACCATAATAAGCTAATGCATTGGATTTTAAAACCTTGATGTCATTTACTGTGTATGGCGAATGCACTGTAGCCATGTGGAAAATGTGTTTTCAGGCAGGTGTTCAAAGACGCTCAGGGCAGCCTGGACATGGATGGGAAGTTTTCTCCTCTCTACCGCCAGGACAGCAGCAAAGTCTCCACTGATGACATCATCAAGCTGCTGGCTGACATCAGGAAGTGAGTCGTACCCACGCTGCTGCGGTAGATCCGAAATCGGATCTGCTTGAATGGTTCGACGTAGTTAGGTTTAAGGCATGGGGAGTGGGTATTGGTTAGGCTTAGGGTAAGCCAATCAGAGGCAGAATGAGGCAAAACAAGGTGGGCCACGAGGCACGTCCTGTGACGTTGACACGTCTAGCGGATTTGATCTAGCATCTACCCTCTTCTGCTATTTTAGCCAGTGCTTAGGTACTGGAGCTTCAAAACCCTCACCTTGCACGCCTTTTTTAAGTCTATATTTTAAATATTATTGCATAGGAGACGGTGTGCTGTGCATTAGAATAAACTTTTGAAAGGTCCTTCCATTCAGTCTTGATTGCGTCTTGCTCTTATTTCAAATCTCTTTTTTTTCCTCGTCAGGCCTGAGAAGAGCAAGCTTCAGACCATCCCTGGGCAGCTGAATGTCACCATCGAGTGTGTCCCACCTGACTTCTCAAGTAGGCTATGTCGTCATTTCTAAAAATTTCCCTTATCCTTACCATTAGCGTTAACAGCAAACGGCTTTGTGAGCCTGTTGTATTTAGCTGCTACTGATGATCTTATCTAGTCTGCGGTATGTCATGAACAGAAGTAGAATGCGCTTCAGTTTCTTGATCACCAAGATTACGATCAAACAATAGCAACAAAGTGCCGAGACCAAACGGTACTATTGAGAAGTAGAAAGAAAGCCCTCCAAATCATTTTGAAGAGAGTTGACAGCTACAGACTGTCAGTGAATGAAAGTCAGTTTTGGGAGTTCAGGGGGAAATGAGGTTATGGAGTTTACCCATATGCAGAAAAGAGCATGGTGTGATAGGATTTCAGGAAGTATAATAAAGGATAAACCATGGTATAAAGAATTAATCGCAGCAGTTGAAGAAAGTAGTTAACATTGTAAATCAGATGTCACTGATGATTTCTGTGGAGCCTAAAACCACGTGCATGTGTTTGTGTGTGTTTGCACTGACGAGCAGTTTGGGTTTTGGCAGCGTACTTAGCTTACAAATACGATACGATACAACTTTATTATCCGTTTACACTGCAATTCATTCTGCCCTTTCGAGCAGCTCCACTCAAAAACAGTTACACAATTACACATATAGTACAAAAGATGAAAACACATCTACAGCCCTCGGATACAAGATTTTAATTGGCATCACACCGATTTTTAGCAACAGGATAGACTGATAAAAGAGTTCTTGAGCCTGTTGTGTCTAAACGAAGGGACTCTAAATCACCTATTAGAAGGCAAAAGTTGGTATTCATAGTTTAAAACATGCTTAGAGTCCAAAAAGATCAGAAATATACAGAATGACGTTGAGTTGACTCTTCGGGATGGCACAAGAAACTGTTACAAGGCTGTAGTTACTTCTACTGTCTTTTTTTTTTTCAAAGTTTGTCACTTTTTTCGAAGTTCTTGTTGCTGTTTTTGAAGTTTGTCACCTTTTTTTGAAGGTATTGTCGCTTGTTTTGACCTATTCTTGCCTTTCTTCCTTACTTTTTTCTAGTCTAGTTTTTTCTTGTCACTTTTGTCGCCCTAGTGATGCCTTTGTATTGCTTTTTAGAACCTTGTGTCTCTTTTTTCAAAGTTTTTGTTACTATTTTCGACCTATTGTTGCCTTACTTCCTTCTTTCTACCGTCTTTTTTTTTTTTTTTGTCTTTTTTCATTAGCATTTAAGTGTTTTCCAGGTACAGGTTGTTTACATCGCTGTATTGTTCCTCTTTATATTGACTTTTTTTTTTCTACCAAAAATTATTTGCGCTGGTTAGTAGGTACATGGCTTAAAAAAACTGTTCAAAGGGGGAACATTATTGAAGAAAGCTTGAGAACCACTGCCCTAACTGGTGCGCTCTGTCCTCCCCAGATACGGTGACTTCCTCTTACGTTCCCGTCAAGCCCTTCGAGGACGGCTGCGAGCGGGTGTCAGTGGAGGTGGAGGAGTTTCTCCCCAAGGAGGCCAAGTACAACTACCCCTTCACCACCTACAAGAACCAGCTCTACGTCTTCCCCCTGCAGCTCAAATACGACAACCAGAAGACCTTCACCAAGGTGTGTGTGTGTGTGTGTGGCTCAGAACGAAGCTGGATCAAAAGTTAAGAGTGGTGATGGTGGGGAACGAATGATGAAACTCTTTCAACAAAGGATCGCTTTCTGTGTTGTTACTGCCTACACAGAATGAAACCCATATCGCTGATTTGACTTGACTTAATGTTCCTTCCACACCAGGCTAGAAACATTGCAGTCTGTGTCCAGTTCCGAGACTCCGATGAAGAAGGTGCAACCCCTTTAAAGGTGAGTTGTCTGAACTGCATATATTGTAATGTTATCTACTGTATATGTTAGTGATAAACACATTTCCCTTTGTGAGCTCAGAGTGTATCCACAGGTCTAATCTTGTCATCAGGCGCAGTATAATAGAGTTTTAGGGCCACTGGGGCTAATCTTAGTTTTTGAGAATGCAGGTGTAATATTTTCAAGTTGAGATATTACACCTTATTATCAAACAATTTTAGGATGTTAAAAGGTAATGGAACTATTTACATAATGTATTAGTCAATAACCGGACAGAATCTGGATTTGATTCATTAGGGTTCTACTCTCTGGAATTCTCTACCACATGAACTGGTCTGCTACAGCATTGTCTTCTTTTAAAAACATATCTTTATTCGTTGGGTTTTTACAGCCCTGAGCTTGATAAAGTTACGTTTGAAGTGTTTGGTTAACAGGGTTCATAATAATACCTTCTTAGCTTATATCTTTAAATATGTAATACGTTCTTATCTTACATGTTTTTGTAACCTCATGTTTTTTTTTCTCATAGATTTAATCATCAAAATATTACAACTTTTTCCTGTAAAATTAAGACTTTATTCAAAAATTATACAACTTTTTCTAATATTTTTAAATGTTACTTTTCTTACCAGTGGCCCTAATGCCCCATCGTAGAAACAGGGATCTGTCACGCTCAGGACAATGTACAGGCACATAAACAGGCGAAAGGTAAAAAAAGAGAGATAATACTGTCCAGATAAAGTTTAGACTGAACAAAGGGAAATAAAACCTCTGTGAGATTTGATCAATAGCTGAGCCCTCAGACATGATGAACCTTTTTTTTTTTTTTTTTTTTTTTTTTTTTATTTATTATTGCTTTTCACAAAGT
This sequence comes from Perca flavescens, assembly GCF_004354835.1. Lineage (NCBI taxonomy): Eukaryota > Metazoa > Chordata > Actinopteri > Perciformes > Percidae > Perca > Perca flavescens. Next base: position 26,663,793 of record NC_041349.1, read on the forward strand.
GGAAGTCCGAGTCCAGCTGAGGGGCCAGAAAAGGAGAAAGGAAACGCTTACAGAAGCTGGTTATTATAGCTGGCAGGAGAAGATAATGAATGGTCACTCTTTTTCTCTCTTCTCCTCCTCGCTATTTCTCTCTGGCTACACATGTCAAATATTTGTGGGTGGAAACAGTCATCAAGGCAGCGTAGATTGTTTTTCTTTTCACTTTTCCAGAAGCCAGGGAGGAAAACAGAAATTCTTTGACTTCAAACCGCCAAAACATTTGCACTTGATGCCCTTGATTAAGTCAGTCCAGACAGGCAGATCAGCATTGCAGTCACGCCTATTATACCTCCGCTACTGTACAGTCGGCTCTCAGACGGTGCTTCAAGTACAGCGAGGCAGAAAGTTATAAACAAAAACAATGAGCAAGAGCCAGCAGCACACCTCTCGGGAGATTTTAATCAGAGGCAGCGGAAGTTCGAGGAGGCTCTGGGTTTTTTTTTTTTTTTTTTTCACAAATCTGACTGAGAGGTAAATTCTTTTGAAGCTTTTGGGGAACAAAGGTTGAAGTAGATAGGATTTCACAGAGGCTGTGAATTGAAAATACCTTGATAATCTGCTGCTCTCTAAACTGTTGTCAAAAATAACCTACAGTCATGATCTCTGGGGGGGCTTACCTGAAACATTAGCTCTACCAGTGAAGCCAGAAGGAAATGTTTGGTTTTGGGTCCTGTGTGGTACAGTACATGTAGGAACAGGACAGCCTCTCTGACAGATAAGATCCGAGGAGGCAGCTCCTCTTAACCACACCTGGACCCTCATCCTGAGTCAAGTAATCAGGACTCCCATCAGCCCCCTCAGCTTGCTGCTGCTCTAAGGGCCCCCTGAACGTGTTGCTTTCCGATTGTGGTTCGCCACTGTAAATGGTCTGTGTTTATATAGCGCTCTTCTAGTCTTTACGACTGCTCAACGCTTTTACATAGTACAGGAACCATTCACACACTGTGGCCGAGGCTACCACTTGCTTATCAGACAAACATTTAAACACATTCACACAGCGATGGCGCAGCATCGGGAGCAATTCAGGGTTCAGGGTCTTGCCCAAGGACACTTCGACATAGGACTGTAGGGTCAGGGATCGAACTACCGACCTTCCGATTGGTAGGCGAGTTCTCTACCACCTGAGCCCCAGACGCCGCAAACCATGCAAACCATGCACCACTGAGCACACCGCCTGCAGGTCCTACCGTACCTTGTGACAGATCTTTGGTAAAATCTGTGTAATCCTCCCTCCCTCCCTCCCTCCCTCCTTCACCTCCAGCTTCTTCCCAGACTGAGCGGAGAATTTGAACTCTTTCTGAGCCTCTCCCATTCTCCAGGCTCATCTAGTCCTCCTGCAGAGGCGGCAGCTTCTTTTTTTTTTTTTTCCCTGATCCAATCAAACTAAATTTTCAATCAGCTGGCTCAAGAACTCTGTCCATCCCTCTGGCCAGCACTGCTCATTATTGTTCATTAGAGATGACTAAATCTGTTAGCATCCTAATTACAGTATCAAACCAGCCACCAGAACAGGTCTGAAGTTTTTTTTTTTCCTTTTGTCGCCCCTAATACCCTGACCAGGTCAAGCGTTAATTTTTTCGCACAGGACTCCTGCTGCTGCACTGATACAAAACAGAGCTTTGGTTATGCAATGTTCCTCCTAGAGTTTGACGGTGCATTCATAAAAAAAGCATTCACAATGGCTCTAGTTGCCATTTTAAAAGAAAAATTAGTATTTCTGTCATCACATATGAAGTCGAGGAGCTTTTAATTGTTCTATGTTTGTTGGTTTTCTGTCATCATCATCCAGCAGAGGAGGGAGGGCACTGTTGCTTAATTAAAGTAAGGTAAACAGTGCTTGTTAAAGCCTGAAAATGTGTGTGTATCATTTTTCATGATGAGGCCCGTCTTGTGTAGTCAGAGGCCAGGCTTTTGATAACTGCGGGTTCCCATCTCTGGTTACTCAGCTCTTTGTTTAATCTGTTGGGGCTTCAAAGATGCATACGACGAAGGGATCTTTTCACCAAAATATGGTCAGTAATCTCAGATTTCTGAGCCCTTACTCACCACTGTGGCTCCCAACATCAAAGGGCCAGAGTCTGATGTGATCGCTTGCCTTTCAGTGCATCTACAGCAAGCCGGGAGACTCCCTCTTCACCAGCAGCGCCTACGCAGCCATCCTGCACCACAATCAGAGCCCCGAGTTCTACGACGAGGTGAGATGATTTCCTCCTCAAATATTCAATTCAATTAATTCAATTCAGTTGTATTTTATTGTTCAATTCCATTGAATTCAATGTTATTTATAGTGTCAAATCACAACAGGCGTTATCTCAGGACACTTTTCAGATAGAGTAGGTCTAGACCACGCTCTATAATTTTCAAAGACCCAACAATCCCCCCAAGAGCAAGCATTTGGTACGACAGTGGTGAGGAAAATATTCCTTTTTATAGGCAGAAATCTCGGACAGACCCTGGCTGTCATCTGCCGCTGCCGGTTGGGACACAGTAGGCTACATATATACAGGAAAATGATTTATTATAATTATAGCAGTTAGTGTAATAAACAGTGGCAATTATAGTACCACTAAAGATAATCGAAGTATGACTAGAACTAATAGTGTTAATAATTAATATTTAATTCAATTCAATTCAATCATACTTTATTTTTTCCATCGGGGAAACTTTTCTTTGAAGCCGGCGCTGACAACTTTAGCTGCAATTATAATGACAATAATGTATATATATATCAATAAAAATAAACATCAACAGCAGTTTTACGGGCATGGGACTTTAATTCCGTCGGTTAAAAATACAACTTTTAACAGAAAAAGAAAAGAAGAAAGAAAGAGACTCTCAAACTATTATCCTCAAACGCAATTTATTTTTTTCAGAGGCAAATTCCTTACCCAGGGCTGAAATAATCCTATAAATCAGTCTGAGGGTAGAGCTGTGATTCTCACACCAGACTGGTCAAACAGTCAGACCCGTCGACACACACATGAAGCCAGGAGCTCAGCGAAAGCGCTACGGGCAGGATACTGTTAGAGAGGTAGAGTTGGGGGGGGGATTAGGATCTTAAGAGGCGCCGCATGCACACACAGAGGCACGCTCACTGGGATTTACCTCCACATGCTTGAGAATTTCCGCTCAAACGGGACAACAATGATCTTTATCTTTTTACATATTTTGCTTTATCTTTTTATCCTCTATAGCCTCTGTAAACACACTGAAAAGTGCTACATATATTTGATTATCATCCTGACATTTTAGAAAAAATCTTTTTTTTATGTTTTGGGCATTTTTAGGCCTTTATTGACAGGACAGCTGAATAAATGAAAGGGGAGAGAGAGGGGGGAATGACATGCAGCAAATTGCCGCAGGTCGGAGTCGAGTAAACCTCTATATATGGGTGCCCGCTCTACCATTACATTACATTACATGTCATTTAGCTGACGCTTTTATCCAAAGCGACTTCCAGTTAAGTGCTTTCAACCCTGAAAGTGCAAACTCCAGACAACAAGTAGGAAGTGCAAGTACATCAGCTTTAAATAAGCTTAATTTATGTTTATCCGAGGTGTAGTCGGAAGAGATGTGTTTTTAGCCTTCGGCGGAAGATGTGGAAGCTTTCGGCCATCCTGATGTCAATAAGGAGCTCATTCCGCCATTTAGGAGCCAGGACAGCAAACTACCAACTGAGCTATCTGGGCGCCCAACATTTTAGAACATCTTATCCAGGACAAAGACATTGTCACAATCGAATGGAGGTCTCTGCTTTCCCAAGACTAAGAGAGACAATTGAACACACTAACTGAATGATTCATAATCATGTCACAAATTGGAGAGTCATGATATTCTTCAGCAGTGTGTTGGTTTGTAGATGTGTATCAGTGGAAAATCTGTTTAGTGGTTCTGTATGTCACTTCCTGTGAAAAAATTAGCACTTGCAGGGCACAGGGGAAATACATGTCCTTACTGTTGCTGCCCCCTGGTGGATAAGGGGCTTTCTTTTCTTTTTTAGGTTTCACTAAAATGTTTTTCAGGGATTCACAAATACTGGAACACGTGTGTCCTGTGGGTCTAAGTGTTAAAATGTAATATGCAAATGAACATTTTCAGTAATTAATATGAATGAAACAAAGTCAAAACGTGGGAATGAACCAATCTGAATGATCTGATGCAAAGATAGTTCAAAGTGTGCACGATAGACAGCTGAGAAAACAAGATGCCCCACTTTCAATTTGTTTTACACCAGTTTCGTTTGGCAAAAAAAACAAAACAATTGCCACTGTTTCTGAAAGAGTGTGAAATATGAAGATACACTTTTCTATAAAAAAAATAAAGAAAAATCAAGGCATTTTTTGTGGAACATAAGAGACATTTATTTTAGAGGGAAGTCAGACGTGTAGTGAAATCACAACAGCTGCTAATGCTTTCCAACTACCTATGAAAGGTAAAAAAAACTCTTCAGTTTGACCAACAAAGCACAAATTAACATTGGGGACAACTTTTGATATTGTGACAGGGGTAGGTATCAGTATGTTCCTTTTCTCATGTCAGTTAGAAGAATGACATGTTGTTGATATATTAAGCTTAAAACAATGACCTGTTCCACTGTGTACAGGTGAAGATTGAGCTGCCGGTCCACGTTCATGAGAAACACCACATCCTCTTCACCTTTTACCATATCAGTTGTGAGTCCAGCAGCAAGGCGAGCAGCAAGAAGAGGGAGGGAGTAGAGTCACTGGGTGAGTGCACTGGGGAATTCATTCGGCCTCTGACTGTATTTATGTGTCCTTGAATGCAATATTATTTTTTTTAAAAAGGAAAGAAAAGTAAACCACATTGCTAGCTACAGTTTTCATATTTTATGAGGTTTTCAGTATTTCCCCTTTTTATTTAAACTGGGCAGAATGGGTGAAAAGAAATGGGTATTATTCATGCATCATGTTTAAATGTTAAACATACATCTGGAAAGCACAGTGACTTATTGAGCTTTACTGTATGGCTACCATAGTGGCTAACTTACTTATATTAAATGTGCAAATACATTTCTTTTCCACAAATAGGCCAATTTATCTTAAAATTCAAATTGGGCATTCATATTAATGCATATTTTCAGACTTATTAAAATTTTTGAAATGAGACACTTTCAAAAAAATATATTTTTTACATAATTTGGCGGCCTGCCTGCACTAACTCTGTGGTTCCCCTAGGGGTCGTGGACCCCCTGTTAAAGATCTCTGATTTAAACTACAGTATGTTCGTCTGCGTCATGGTATGTATCCTGATAGCTGAGGCCCAGTAAGCCAACACTTTTACTTTCGTGTATTCCAGTGGGTTACTCCTGGACACCTTTGCTAAAAGACGGGAGGATGCAGTCAGTGGAGCTCCAGCTGCCCGTAGCAGCCACGCTGCCTCCTGGATACCTGTGTCAGGACACCAGGAAGGTACAGTCCTATTCCCTCAAACCAAGACCCCACTAATGGTCAAAGCTAAAATGAAAGCTAATAGATGTGCAGATAGTTTAACATCAAACAATAAAATACTGCTGAAATGCGATTCAGTCATCTAGAGTGCTAACTTGTGAGCTAAATGTCCACAAAATAAAATGTCACTCATGGTCAACACTGCATGATAACGTTGTCTTTCTTACAGCTGACATGTTAAACAACTTCTTTCTTACAGCTGACATGTTAAACAACTTAAATGCTTCATATTTGTGTGTAATTTAATAGTCCCAACCAGATATCAAGTGGGTGGAAAATGCCAAGACACTGTTCAAAGTGAAGACCCATGTGGCATCAACAATATATGCTCAGGTATAACACTTTATTCTTCAATCATTCTTTGAATACACACATACAGTATGCATTGAGGTAGCTGGTACAAAGAGAGTGTGTGGATGATAGTAATATTTCACTGTTACCTCCACAGGACCTGCATCTACACAAATTCTTCCAGCACTGCCAGCTGATGAGGACGACATCAGAGGGCAACCCAGCAGAACTGATCAAATACCTGAAGGTGAGAGATACCGTGAGAGCAGGGATCTCTAAAATGAGCTTACGCTTCCTTACTATATCTCAATCATATTCGCGTGACACCACCAGACTTCCCATCCACTGTAAAGACTGCAGTTTTTTGTAGCCATTTTTGGGTTTCACAGAAAGTTTTATTATATATAATTCACAATGAATCGATATTTTTGAGAACCTTCATCTCCTACAGTACCTCTCATATACAGCAAACGCCATCACTACAGGAAAGTATCAGCAATTCAACTCTATTCAACTTCCATCACCTGTGTTGTCCCTCAAGGTTCAATTTCAGTACCTGCGCCATTTTCCATTCACATATATCTTGTTTGTGATTTGATTCCTTGAAGTGTTCACAACTAGATTCAAATACAAATCAGGAGAATTGATTTGCTAGTCGCTTTGATAAACCGGTAAAGAGATTGGTGCAGTGTTGATTTCTTCTTTTATAGACATTTCGTTCAGACATTTTTTCACATTTAAATTAACTTTTTAAATTTTTTAAAGTTTTGTTAGAAGTTCTATTTTGCTTTCATTACCAATGCTAGTTGCTCTAGCTTGGCACTGGCTGGCTAAACCCTTCCTAACTAATGCTGCTTAAAAATAGTATCCTGGAGAGCCCTACTTACTTTACATTGACTTTCCTATTTCTCCCTTCCGATAGTGCCTGCATGCCATGGAGACTCAAGTGATCATCAACTTCCTACCAACGGTGCTGATGCAGCTGTTTGGGGTGCTCACAGCAGCAACCAAAGAAACCCATGAGATTGCTGTCAACTCTCTGCGGTCAGTTGTCCACATGTGTAAAAAAGTGTGGCTGCGGTTTGTACTATTTAATACTAATAAAAACCCAGTATAACACTGCCCTGCTTCTGTGCCTTACAGTGTGATCATACATATAGTCTCCAGATGTCACGAGGAGGGCCTGGAACACTACCTGCGCTCCTTTGTGAAGGTAACCAACCAACGCAAACACCAATACATGGATTGTAGAATCAAAATAATTCCATCATTAATTTGTGTGTGTTTTTTTTCTCTCTTTTTAGTATGTGTTTGTAACCAACAACCCCGTGTCTGGACACTCAGCGACAACCCATGAGGTGCTGGCCACCGCTGTAACAGCCACCCTCAAGCAAACTGCTGATTTCAACACGAGCAACAAACTGCTCAAGGTGTGTGCTCTGGCTTTATCCATACAGGTCCTGCATCAGTCCAGTTGCAGTACCAATATTAAACAGCAGGTGGCATACTAACCTTTAAAAAATCTCATCTCAAAATCTCAGGCTCATCATGTCCTCGAAACATAAAGTAATTTTATCACTTCCATTGTGACCACTTCCAGAGAAGATATCCTTCAGCGCGTAGCTGCTTGGACTGTAATGTTATCTCTGTGACATTCAGGAGTCATAGGCACTGTTCTGGTTGGTTGGTAAGGAAAATAGATAAAAGGACCCTGAATAAACTGCTCAACATTTTGGACAATGACTGTCATCCACTCCACAGCACTGTCACAAAGCCAAAGAGCATGATCAGCTCAAGACTACGCACACTGCCATGCACAACTGACAGACTGAGGAAGTAATTTGTCCACAGGGCCATACTACTCTACATTGCTTCACAAAAAGGAAGAGGAGAGATAGACTTCTCTGCATAGTCTGTCTGCCTCTCCTCCCTCTCCACCACTTCCACTACCTCCTATAACAACAGTTATGTACTGACTGTCCACTGGCCCACTGTTTACTGCTTACACTGTTTACTGGCTATGTTTGCCCATATGCACATCCCCTCCCTCGCTCGTTCCCCCAGCCTGGACTGAGGTCTGACTTAATACTTGAACAATGCCTGTAACCCTATTACTTCAAACCTCTTATATTGACTGTTGATTTGTGTCTATCCTACTGTCCACTTTGTTCCCTTATAATGCCCATATTTAATGCTGTCTTTTTTTTTTTTTTTTTTTACTTTATCCTTGCACTGCTATATAGTTTTTATATTACTAAGTCTATATTCCTTGCACTATTGGACTTATTTGCACTACTACTATGACACACACACGTCGTAGATCACCTTACCATAGAGCACCTTATCTGCCCTGTCACTGCAAGCGTCTCATGATTATACATCCCTTAGTACAGTCATGTGGATTTTTTTATTTAGTATTTTTTTTGTTTTAATGTCCATATTATTCATGTGGATTTATTTGTTATTTTATCATCCTGTTTATGATGTATGTTGTGTGTGACGTCTGTAAGCTATTGGGACCTTTTCCCCTTGGGGATCGATCGATCGTTCTATCTATCGATCTATCGATCTATCTATCTATCTATCTATCTATCTATCTATCTATCTATCCATCCATCCTCAGAAGCTTATTAGCATATTGGGAAACAGCCACAGTAGTCTAACTCCAGTCCTCTTTTATCCCTTCTCTGTAGTACTCCTGGTTCTTCTTTGAAACCATGGCCAAATCCATGGCCCAGTACCTGCAAGAGGGCAACCGCATAAAGGTTGGTTTAAGGAATTTCTTCTTCCTTTGCACAATTAAGACTGAGCAGCTAATCACATCGGTGCGTTTTTACGGTGTGAGTCTTTGCTTGTGACACGACCCGAAAGTTTAAAGGTTTATTCCTGGCATGCATCTCACAAGCAAATTTCTACCACGTGATGTTTTTAGAAACATGTCAACACATTTAAACAAACTTCACACACACTTAAAGAAAGAACGGGAGACTCGTAGTGAATCATGAAGCCGTGTGTATATTCCACATTCTGATGCCATGGCTCTGCATTTCGTCTGTATTGTAACAAGCAATGCCAGATGTTCAGCAGTAAGCAAATTGATGGCTGTTGCTGTATGCTGCTGTTAGTAAGAAGATGTTTAACTGCACTCTGCTTAGAGAACATGTATCTACTGTATATACCTTTCTATATACCGGTCTTTGTAATGTCTGTGTTTGCGACTGTTTGACATTTGAACTTTTTGATGCATTTAATTCAAGTGATCCATTATTACATATTTGTCTTAACCATCTCATTAGATGCCGCGGGCCCAGCGCTTCCCCGACAGTTTCCACCAGGCGCTCCAGTCGCTGGTGTTGTCCATCATGCCACACATCACCATCCGCCACATGGAAATCCTCGAGGAAGCTCGCTGCATCAACCTGAGCCTGGCCAATTTCATCAAGGTCTGAACACCACATGCAAAAACATGAAACGCACCTGATTTAACTTACTAAAGGCTGATTGTTGGGGAACTTACTTACTCGTCAGTAAGTCCTACCTGAGATAGTTTCTGATCCTCAAGTTGTACAAGTCATAGTGGTCTTGAGCACGTGTCAAACTCAAGGCCGGCAGGCCAAATCCGTCCCCTCGCAAATTTTGACATAGCCTACATATCAGTTTACGTTCACAATAAATTTTGGCCCGCCTAGATTTAAGAAAGGGAAACAGTTTTTAAACTGTAATTACGTGACACTCAAAGCAAAATTTGGAAGATTTACTGACTTAGATACTATAGAAATTCCCACACAACCAGTGCATTTGCGTATTTGAACCTGTAATCAGAATGATTGTTCTGCTTGATTTGCTAAACTCTGTGATGGCTAGGGAACTTTTTTGCTAACTTTTTTAAAGGAACACGCCGACTTATTGGGAATTTAGCTTATTCACCGTAACCCCCAGAGTTAGACAAGTCCATACATACCCTTCTCATCTCCGTGCGTGCTGTAATGCTGTCTGACGCCGCCAGCACAGATCCTGCAGGTGAATGGTTCCAGCAATCCTACTGCTCCGAATAAGTGACAAAATAACGCCAACATGTTCCTATTTACATGTTGTGATTTATAGAGTCACAGCGTGTACAAAAAAAACGTAACATGAGACACAGCCATCTTCTAACCGTAAACAAACCGGGAACTATATTCTCAGGTGGAAGAATATAGTACTTGGGCGGAGTGATATGCTCGCAGCAAGCCTGTCTGACAGTATAGTTCCCAGTTTGTTTACGGTTAGAAGATGGCTGTGTCTCATGTTACGTTGTTTTGTGTACATGCTGTGACTTTACAAATCACAACATGTAAATAGGAACATGTTGGCGTTATTTTATCACTTATTCGGAGCAGTAGGCTAGTTGGAACCATTCACCTGCAGGATCTGTGCTAGGCTAAGCTAATGCTGTAGCCGTCAGGCAGCGTTACAGCACGCACGGAGATGAGAAGGGTATGTATCGACTTGTCTAACTCTGGGGGTTACGTTGAATAAGCTAAAGTCCCAATAAGTCGGCGTGTTCCTTTAAGGCTTTGAGGCAATAAAAGCATGTCAATAAACTGTACATGTCTGGCCCTTGATGCGATTCTCTTTTTCCGGTGTGGCCCTTGGTGAAATTGAGTTTGACACCCCTGGTTGAGCTTCTGACATGGCTCTTCCTGCCATTAATTGCCTTTTTTTTATTTGTAACTCCCCTCTAGAACACAACGGTCTCAAAAGAAATTGTTTTTTTTGTCTCTTATCACACCTATTGTATATTCTATAGCAGCATATGTGCTAACCACGCTTTCTCCTTTCTCAGAGGTGCCTGACCGTCATGAACAGGGGCTTTGCCTTCGGCCTGGTCAACCACTACATGTGTCATTTCGGTCTCAAAGATCCCAAGGTACATGATCCGACTCAGTTGGAGACACAACACCTGCACACTTCAAGATCCAAGGCCATTGAAAAGAGGAGAATAGTAAACTTAATTCCTGAAAATAAACTTAATTAAACTTATTTTGTTTTACTGATACGATACTTTGGACAACTTGTGTATTACATGCGTATATAACAGACAGACGTACTGTTACTCCTGCCCTACCTGCCGCTCTCTCTGTATCTGTACCAGCTCATTTGACTGACAAATTACACCAACTTGGACACCCTGCAGGCTTTGTTTTAGAAGCTCTGTTAGCAGCCTCAAGGATAATATTGACATTACATTTATGCACTGAGGCCGTTGATAGAAATTTGTATTATGCATGTGCAGGGCACGCGCTCATGTTATCTTTGTTTGCCACAGGTGCTGACTGAAATGAAATTTGATTTTCTGATGACGATCTGTAACCACGAACACTTCATCCCTCTTAACCTACCCATGGCTTTCGGGCGCACCAAGCTGCAGAGGGTACAAGGTGAGAGTCAGATATCGAATCCTGCCTTCCATTGAATGCATTAAGCTTCCTACCACATATGTAACCACTGGCTAGCTCTCACATGACCCCTCCCCCCAACCCCTCACTGATCTCGTTCTGACCTGCATCCACCACACTGATCCCCTCTGTTAACCTGATGTTTGGCCCCTTGCATACAGGTCTATAATTGAGCAGGTGGCAAGTCACATCCACCTGCTTCTATACCTGTTTAACAAGTTCAACAACACTCGTTGACACCTTATTTGACACAGCGACAAGTGAAAAAGCAAACAACTGTGTGCTGTGTAAATGCTGCATGGATTGTTTACACTTTCACCCCCAATTTCTTTATTTTTACTCCCAACCCCTCTCTGTTTTTTTGTGTTTTGCCTGTGGTCAGATTTTATTCCGTATGCGACGGAGCTTTTTGGCCCTGTAGGTAGGTGATGCTCCGTGCACCATACTCTACATCAACGCCACCACCATTTGTTTGCTGCCGTATGCAAACGACCTGCACCTCCTTCTTCTGACACTGCACTAACCCGCCATCCTGTCAGCTTCCCCCTTTTTCTCATAGGACACCTATTCACTCCCACTCACTCAGTCAGCACAATGCTAATGCTAGGCTAACGCCTTCACATGCCTGAGCCTGTGTGTGTCGGAGAGGAGAGGGGCTTGGCTGTTGTTTGGAAATTGAACTGACCACTCTTGTCGTATTGACTTGCAAACACTACAACTGCAACATCTTTCTGGAAGCTGCGGTTCTCTCTCGGCCTCTCTTTCTCTCTCAGCCTGCCTGTCTGTCTGTCTGTCTGTCTCTGTCATTGGAGAAGATAATTGCAGATGGGCACTCAGTTCCCAGGCTGCATTGCCTGTTTTCATATTAACACAGCATTATTGTAAAACTGTACGTCACTGTTGGTGTTGAAACAGATAACTTCTCATTTCCAGTTCCTTTCTTAATATTGTTGATTTATTGGTCTTTTCTGAATAGACAGACTGTTTTTACCACATTATACATTTCCTAATGTAGGCATTGAGTCATGAATTATTGTAAGTCCTCTCTTTTTGGTGTAATTTATGTCTCAATGATTGTTTTACGTGATTTTGTTAAGATTCTGTTGCATATTTGTTAGGTAAAGTTGCACTTTGAATGTTTATGTCTGTATTACATTACAGCTTACTGAACATGTTTGACTGGTTATCAGATTTTAGTATTAGGAAATTTACCCCAAACAGTTCCTCAATCTAAGTCTAAGAGAGTGTCCCAATACGCCATATTGTTATCAGTTCAGCCCATACCTATGTATATTGACACTTCCCGTCTGTCCACACAGAGCAGAGTCTGGAGTTCAGCCTGACAGAAGATTACTGCCGTAACCACTTCCTGGTTGGCCTGTTGCTGAGAGAAGTGGCTGAGGCCTTGCAGCAAGGGCCCGAGGTCAGACAGCTGGCCGTGAGCGTTCTCAAGAACCTTCTCATTAAACACGCCATGGATGATCGCTACACTGCATTCAAGGTGAGGGAGGGTGGGGCACTCCATGATGGGAGGAAGAAAAGACAAGCAGAACAAAGTCATTGTTCACATGAGTTACATTTGGAGAGTGAAAGTAATAACACTCCCAAGATGAGTCATAACTTTGTATCAAACACACTGATAACACTGAATCTTTTTGTCTATTATTTAAAACTCACTTTACTTTTTTTAAAGTTTGATTTTCAACTTCAACTGAAGTATGACAAATGCACACATTGGCTTGCACCTTATCAAATGTCATCATAACCTATCTGAATCAGATCCTCATTGTTTGCACGGCAAAAAGTTAATGTGTCATCGGCCTCAAGTTTGTACATGTGATAAACTGTGGTGTAACTGTGTGTTCACCCTCCAACAAGATACTGTACCAATGTCTGTTATGCAAACAAGCCAGTATTAAGAGTACAGGACCCATTGTTAGCAGCTGGGCGTGGTTGGCTTTTGGATAGTGTGTGTAAGTATTTAACCTGAACCTTCTTTTATTACAGGTGTGGTAATTTTGTCTGCCCCTGTGACTTCATTTAATGTCACTCTACAGTATTAATACATCCGTTTATCAGTTTGATCAGTATATTTATTTCTATAAAAAGCTCATCTAGTCATATTTAATGTTTCAGAACCAGCAGGCCAGGATCTGTTTGCTCTACCTACCACTTTTTGAGCTGCTCTACCAGAACCTGGAGCAGCTGTCTGCCCAGCCGCACACCTCCAGCCCCGGGCTCGGCCTCAATGTGAGTCCCCTCGGGACCCTGGATGTCCACAGTAGGGTTACATAGTGCTCGGTTACTGCTTTCTTTTTTTTTTTTTTTTTTAAATACAAAACATACAACTCTTCTTCCCCCCATATATTTTTGTACAAAGCGGGAACTTTTATGGCTATTTATTGAAAATGTATAAATGAAAGCACACATTGCTTGAAATGAAAAAAAAAAAAAAAAAAGGAATTTCGATGTCGATACATTTTCAATTAATCGTCCAGCCCTAGTCTGTAGCTTAGAAAATTTTTTTTACTTTCACATATTGTTTGTTATAAAATCTGACTTGATTAAAAGCTGAAGCAAGTGTTCCAGTATGTAACAGTTTACATCAGTCTACCGAGAGTTTATTTCTTCCATCTTGTGGTTGTCCAGGGCTCCAGAGATGACCTGATATCAACCGCTTCAACAGACAGCAGGAGAATCAGCACTGCAATTGAGAGAGACCATGGTGAGTTCAGAACTGCTTATAATCACAGTACACAAGTCATCTGGCCTCTTCCTGTTTACAGATCCTCCATTATCATCCCCACAGAGGCAATATTTATGTTACACACATATTGCTCCATTAGCAGCACTCTCTCTCTCTCTCTCTCTCTCTCTCTCTCTCTCTCTCTCTCTCTGCATGCAGTAGTAGCTGTAGTGTACACTGTTTATTTCTTGTTTTGGGAATGGGCACCGCATACATTATAGCACTTACCAGAGGCTGGCTCTTCTGTGATAATGGAGACATTTTAGTTTGCATACTAGGGTTGAACGATTAATCGTTTTCAAATCAAAATCACGATTTGAAAGAATGCAATTAGCTAATCGTGAAGACTGTGATTAATTGAATGTGAAATATTAGGTTGAATGTTTGGCTTAACATTTGATGTAAAAAATGGTATTACTTTTTTATCCTTCTTTCATTATTTACTATTTTTTCATAAGATACATGCTGGAATAATGTTAAATATCACAGATTGTTTACAGAAATCTCCTGTTTTCAGTGGATTTTTCATTTATTTTGTATTACTTTATTTAACATGATTGTAGATTTTGCAATATGTTGCTAAAAAAAAAATATTGAATCGTAATCACAATATCTGGCAGGAAAATCGCAAAATTATTTTTTTCCCCCATGAATTCAATTCAATTTTATTTATAGTATCAAATCATAACAAGAGTTATCTCGAGACACTTTACAGATAGAGTAGGTCTAGACCACACTCTATAATTTACAAAGCCCCAACATTTCTAATAATTCCCCCAAGAGCAAGCAGAGCGACAGTGGCGAGGAAAAACTTCCTTTTAGGAAGAAACCTCGGACAGACCCAGGCTCTTGGTAGGCGGTGTCTGACGGTGCCGGTTGGGGATGTGTGAATGAAATTATGAAAGGACTATCCCTTCCTGACAGCACAATCTCCATCAAACAACAGTGGGAACGGGACATTAGCTCACCCCTCTCTACAAATCAGTGGGATATTGAAAGTACATTCAACATCCATGTCCAATAGTGTAAGTTATACAAATGAAGATCATACATAGGGCTTATATTACACCACATAAGTAAAAAAACAAAAATGGACCCAATGCATCGGAACTGTGCTGGCATGACTGTGGTAGGCGTGGTATCTATATGCATTAATTGTGGGCCTGTCCATTGTTAAAGAGATTTTGGCCTGAGGTAATAGATATTTTAAAAATTATTCTGAATGTTCATATTCCTTAAAGCTTTAGTGCGTAACATTGGCGTTACATTCAAGCCATTGCCAAATGAGTTGCTACAAAGCTAATTAAGACTATCAGCTCCACACAACTCTCTCTGTATTTTTCAGTATGGCTATGTTCAGAAGATTGTGGCGTCTGGCGAATTTCCCGCGCAGAAACTCGAGTGAAGATAATTACCTCTTCTGAAGAGTCCATGTTTTTTTTAATCCTCCGTGTCCTCCTTGGCTACTAGCAGCTGCGTTGGGGAGCGATGGGTGCGCGTGCGCGATCACCGAAGGCTTGTATCATGTGGACGTGTTGACAGTGTTGTTGTCATTACTTAGAATTCCTCATGGTGGAAACAGAAACTACCCACTATAGTTTTAATGCCCTATTGTATGTATATTGGGAAGCAGACTGGAAAATATACATGAGAGACCTGTACAACGTATAGCTGCACTAGCTTTTCTATCCATAAAGAGGACTATACTCATGAATTGGAAAACGCAAATTCGACTGCTATAACAAAGATAACTGGTTGAAGGAGCTTCTGGATTTGCTTACTATGGAGAAGGCAGCTTCCACCCTTCAAGCCTTCCACCTGTGGACTGCGCAGTCTTCAATGTCTGTTATTATAATGTACAGTGACTTGAAAAAGTATTCATACCCCTTGAACTTTTCCACATTTTGTCACATTACAACCACAAATGTAAAAGTATTTCATTGGGATTTTATGTGATAGACCAACACAAAGTGGCGCATAATTGTGAAGTGGAAGGAAAATGATACATGGTTTTGACATTTTTTTTACAAATAAAAAAACTGAAAAGTGTGGCGTGCAAAAGTATTCTGCCCCCTTTACTCTGATATCCCTAAATAAAATCCAGTGCAACCAATTGCCTTTAGAAGTTACCTAATTAGTAAATAGAGTCCACCTATGTGTAATCTAATCTCAGTCTAAATACAGCTATTCTTTGAAGGCCTCAGAGGTTTGTTAGAGTCAACATTAGTGAACAATCAGCACCATGAAACCCAAGGAACATACCAGACAGGTCAGGGATAAAGTCGTGGAGAAGTTTAAAGCAGGGTTAGGTTATAAAAAAAATATCCCAAGCTTTGAACATCTCACTGAGCACTGTTCAATCCATCATTCAAAAATGGAAAGAGTATGGCACAACTGCAAACCTACCAAGACATGGCCGTCCACCTAAACTGAGAAGCCGGGCAAGGAGAGCGTTGACCAGAAAAGCAGCCAAGAGGCCCATGGTAACTCTGGGGGAGCCGCAGAGATCCACAGCTCAGGTGAGAGAATCTGTCCACAGGACAACTATTAGTTGTGCACTACACAAATTGGGCCTTTATGGAAGAGTGGCGAGAAGAAAGTCATTGTTGAAACAAAGCCATAAGAAGTCCTGTTTGCAGTTTGCCACAAGCCATGTGGGGGACACAGCAAACATGTGTAGGAAGGTGCTCTGGTCAGATGAGACCAAAATTGAAGTTTTTGGCCTATGCTATGTGTTGCGGAAAACTAACACTGCACATCACCCAGAACACACCATCCTCACCGTGAAACATGGTGGTGGCAGCATCATGCTGTTGGGATGCTTTCTTCAGCAGAGACAGGGAAACTGGTCAGAGTTGATGGGAAGATGGATGGAGCCAAATACAGGGCAATCTTAGAAGAAAACCTGTTAGAGTCTGCAAAAGACTTGAGACTGGGGCGGAGGTTCACCTTCCAGCAGAAAAAACGACCCGAAACGTACAGCTAGAGCAACTATAAAATGGTTTAGATCAATTTTGCAAACAAGAATGGGCAAAAATTTCAGTCTCCAGATGTGCAAAGCCGGTAGAGACATACCCCAAAAGACTTGCAGCTGTAACTGCAGCGAAAGGTGGTTTTACAAAGTATTGACTCAGGGGGCCTGAATACTTTTGCATGCCACACTTTTCAGTTTTTTATTTGTAAAAAAATAATTGAAAACCATGTATCATTTTCCTTCCTTCTACACAATTATGCGGCACTTTGTGTTGGTCTATCGCATAAAATCCCAATGAAATACATTTACATGTGGTTGTAACGTGACAAAATGTGGAAAAGTTCCAGGGCTATGAATACTTTTTCAAGCCACTGTACGTTTGTAAGGTATCTTGTGATTTATGTTGTTGTTATTGTCTTTGGCTTTCTTTTTGTGTTCTTTTTGTTTTGGAAAATGTTAAAAACAAAAAATTATAAAAATAAATAATAATAATAAAAAAAGACGAAAGGACAAGGATGTCACAGCAACAACAATGGCAAAAAGCAGTAAGAAATAGACATTGAGTGCAACAGATAAGAATTTTAATCTATGTTCTCTATCACCTTTTATTAGGCTAAATTCTGATTAAACTGTTGAACTGAGGTAGAGATTGTGATGGACTCTTCCCATTGTGCTTTAAAGGTCCCACATTATGCGAATTTTCAGGTTCAAACTTGTATTTTGGGTTTCTACTAGAAAATGTTTACCAGCTTTAATATACAAATGTATAAAAACATACATTATTTTTCCCATACTGTCTATCTATATATATATATATATATATATATATATATATATATATATATATATATATATATATATATAGTGTGTGTATATCCAAGAACTCACAAGAGAGACAAAATTTCCTGACCTTTAGTCTCTTCACATACTTCCCAAAATGCAATTCAGTAGCTTCATTTCCCCGGTGACATAACATAGGGTTATGTTCTCAGATTTTACAATGCCCCTACAGAGCCATTGAAGACTTCATACAACTGGGTTCACATGCTCAATATTATTTCCTATGAGTAGTAAACAGATCTTGCTGTTTGAAAATCAGTAGACTTATCCTTGGATGGCTTATTAAGATCTGTGCATCTGTCAGATATCATGCGGGAAGCCAATAATACATTACTAATGGGTGTGCCAGTGCATCTGGTATCTATTTTGCATCTAATATTAGCCTAAAATCATTGTTGTGTTTAAGAGAGTATCAGTATCTCCCCTAAATTTGCAATTGTCAAATTGAGTCATTGCTTATTGTGCTGCTTTCAATTGGCATTAACAATGCGGCACTGTGTTGGCTCCAGGTCTGCCAGCTCAGAATGGCCATGTTGTGAGGAGAGAGGACTCCAGATGCTCTCTGTTTATGGACTCAGGAACACCAGACAGCATTGAGGTGAGAACATTTCACACCTGCCAACCTACTGCCAAAAACGTCATCATAAACGTCATCATAAAAGCGCAGCATGGCCCATGGGTTAGGGCCTATCTTTTTTTTTTTTGCACTTTAAAGAGTTTGAAAAAATCCAAATGGGGTGGGGGGTCTGTCAAACCCTTTGTATAGGATTTGTACAATTTTTAATAACCAACGGTCTACTTATCAACTCCTTGAATGGATTATATAAAGTTTTAGCACTTATTGTAGAAAGGCTACTGCAAAAAAAAAACGTGTAGCTAGATTATCAAATAGACAATGGATCATTGATGTTTGTTAGACTGCCGATGTTAGCTAGCGTGCTAACGTTAGCTCTGCTAGCTAGCGCGCTGCAATCATGTCCGATGGCAGACAGAATTGCAAAATAAAAAGCAATCCAACAGCGCATTATACAATGTAAGCAAAAACATGTTTTCTTGCGGTGGCCTTTATAAAATGAGCAGTGGTGAAAGTTATTAAAGTCTACTCATGTTATGAATGGAAGAGGAATTGAAGAATGTGCTCTTCTTCGTTTTTGGTGAATTTCTGTAGCAGAAACAGCGCCACCTATAGGCCTGGAATATGAAGTAGCGTGGTTGAGTCTTTTACAAAAGGATCCGTTTGGACGCACTTTTTTTTTTTTTTTTTACGGTTCCCGGGAAGACAGGGAAAAAAAGATCCTCTTGGTACGTGTGGACGTGGCCTAAGACTCATGCCACGTACACACACTGTTTTGGATACGAATCTGAAGACTCCACAGTACATTTTCCCATAACAAACTGTCATGTGAGTCATTTTTAAAGAAAACATCTCCTTATTGGTTTTTGAAAAGTACTACATTGTCCACTCAGTGGGAAGCGCCTGTTGTCTCTGAACACAGGGCCAACATAACAAGTCCTTCACTGTTCCTGCTGTGCAACCGTTGCACATCACATAAGAATCAATCTTCATTTAACACACGCCAAAGACTACCATCGATTTGATGTTAATGTTCTTTTGGAATGAGAGACACCACATTTTTTGTGCTGAAGGACACATGCTAATACTATTGAAAAACCCAGGCTTTGTTATGTTTCCTGCTCTTGATGCCTGAGCTCTGTATGCATCCGCTGTCTCGTCATGCATCCAGATGTTGAATAAAGTAGGACTGGAGTGGATTATTTATCATCTGTGTAAATACATACTTGCAGTCATTTTCAGCACACCTCCTTTGGTTTATGGTAGCTGGTAATTTAAAACTAATGGTTAAAACTTCCTTGCAACTTTATGGTACTTCTTGGCCACAACTTTTTCTAAACTTTACCCATATCATAAACTAATGCACAGATGTCCTCCTCACTTGTCTGCTGGCAAACTCCAGATAGTTTCATGATATAAATTGTTCAACACGGGCTAGTCTGACAAAAATATGTAGAAATCATTACATGGAGTTTCTCTCTAGCTGGAATAGTTGAATCTATAGTAGCATCCGCAACACACACTAGTTGTAAGAGGATAAGGCTGGCAAAATTCTACATTTTTCTTACTGTCAACAAATCCCATGTGCAGACCCAAAGCAACAATGAACTGATCTTACTAGCAAGTACTAACTAACTCCTGATATATCTCATTCCTCTATGTCCTAGATTAAAAGCACATCTGTGAGACACTCCATTGCATTAAGTGACATTATTTTTCTTTTCGGGAAAGCCTTTGGAAATGTTTATTTCCTTCTTTCTTTTCTTGTATTTGATCTTATTGATTTTGTAAAGCACTTTGTAACAATGTTCAGAAAAGTGCTTATATAAATACTTTATTATCATTATTATATATGTTAATTTTAGTCTATCGTCGAATCATCTTGTGCCGTTAATATTAGTGCACTAAACGTGAATTAATATTATTAATACAAATGAGTAAGGTTTGGTAAAAACTTAAGTGCCCAGCTGTTTGTTCAGAAAATTGCTGAACCTTTTTTGTAAATGGAATTATGTACATAAGCTGTACCTCTTCAGAAGGAGCTAGGGAAGTCCAGGGTGCTGACTACAGGGGAGCCAGGAGGAGCTTGGCTTTAAAATATTGACAATATTCTATTTTGGTGTGTGTGTGTGTGTGTGTGTGTGTGTGTGTGTGTGTGTGTGTGTGTGTGTGTGTGTGTGTGTGTGTGTGTGTGTGTGTGTGTGTGTGTGTGTGTGTGTGTGTGTGTGTGTGTGTGTGTGTGTGTGTTGTTGTTCCAGCTGCAGAGACGTGGCTCCACCATGAGCAGCAGCCCCATGCCTCCCATCGGCAGACTGGGACAGTATGAGATCAGGGGCCTCCTGCTCTCCTTCCTGCACATCGTCAAGACCTTGTCGGAGGGTCAGTGATGATCTCTAACCGCCACACACAGGATATTACATAACTGTCCCCTCTGCTATTTTGGGATAGAGTCTACCAAGAATCTTGGCTCGGCTGTTGCACAAACAGTGAAGTTTAGGACTGACTGATTGTCAGCCATCCATCTCCCATCTAGGATTTCAGTTTAACTGCATGAGTCCTCTAATATCAACAGGGACTTATTTATTCACATCTGACAAGACATTGATTAATGGTTGGTTAAAAAAACAACACATGGCTTTCTTTTTGTCCACAGACACTCTCATGGCCTACTGGAACAAAGTCAGCCCTCAAGACATCATGAACTTCCTCAGCTTGCTAGAGTGAGTAGTGTAAAAAAAACACCATAATGGCCTGTTGTAATGCAGTAAACAAAGAGACTTGAGTTTTTGAAGAAAACATTAAAGTAAATTGAGCTCCTGCTAATATTTTCTATTATTTTCACTCTCCCTGCAGGATCTGTCTGGTTCAGCTCCGTTACATTGGGAAAAGGAACATTGTTCGGTAAGTCTGAAAAACCAACAGCACTGTTTTTTTAACGATTATTTTTTGGGCATTTTTATTTTCAATAGATAGTGAAGATAGACAGGAAAGAGAGAGAGAGATAATATAAGGCAAAATAAGTAGATAATTGTATATATTATTATTATTCTTTTTTGTGTTTTTTTTTTAATTATTGTTTCAACATACCCTTAGAGAGAGAGAGAGAGAGAGAGAGAGAGAGAGAGAGAGAGAGAGAGAGACAAATGGGTCGCCCCCAACAGCACTGTTGTCTTACCTGCGTCCTCTGTCAGATGCCAGCTGAATTTACTTTTGGTAGTCTTGGTAGATTTCACACATTCTATTTCTGATGGGTGTTTGGTCATGATCTGTCTTGTTTGGCTTAATAGTTGTAATTTAGGTTTTCACCATTCTCTGTTTCTTGAGAATCATGTTTGCCAGCTGGTGCATTCATGTTCCTTCCAATCCAGGAACATTGCTAAATTACTGTGGTGACTTGTGTAATTTCCAGGAGACACCATGTTGTGGTATGATGAGACTAAAGGGAAAGCTTAGACAACATCAGGTCAGTAATAGGTCACAGGTCAGGGGACGAGAGTATTTGCCTAGTCTGTAATAACCAAACCTGTTCATGTATAATTATGCTTTGTCTCGCTACACATTCAGAGAGTGTAGACAGCTGTATGATAAAGGAATGTTTTGTCTCAGGACTGTCTCCTTTTGGAGGTCGGAGGGCAAGCCACACTTCTGCACACTTCAGAGAGAGAGAGAGAGAGAGAGAGAGAGAGAGAGAGAGAGAGAGAGAGAGAGAGAGAGAGAGAGAGAGAGAGAGAGAGAGACTGAACTAGGCTTTAGCATCTGTGTTTACGGCGACAGCAATATCTTTGATTATCCATACGGTTCAGCTAAACGTAATGCCTCCAGCATGAGTTTAAATACACCTTCAGGAAGACAGGAACTTCAGAGAGTTGGGACGGCACTGCATAATAACACATCGTGGTTAAACTGTACTGCCTGCCTACATTCTCACCTCAATTGAGGGTTCATTAAATGCTAAATGAGACCTTAATGAATGTGTAATTCATCAAGGTCTCCCTTATTTTCTTCACATACGTGAATTGAGTTGCAGCTCCTGAGTTTTTCCTTAACAGTGACTAAAGTTGAGATGGGGATGATTATTTATGCAGTTATTTGGTCTCGTCTAGATCATTGTGTGAATCGTACTTCCCTGAACCGTCTTCAAATTTTATCCTCACTACACTGGCTTTCTTTCAAATTTCAAATTCATTTTAAAGGTACTGGTGCTAACTTTTAGAGCCCCTGCATAACATAACAATAGTTACGTATTGTAACTCCAGATTCTATGAGTATAGGCACAGCCCTCTAAGGCTACGCTATTTTAGGTTTATCCCTTCGCGCATGCGCAGATTTTCTTTCCCGCCCTTGCGTACAGTACAGGCTTCAACTACGTCCGCAGGTACTGTATATATACAGAGCGGACCCGTTGTTCATCTCCCAACATCAGCTTTTTCTTCAGCTAATGTAACAGGAGCAGGTGGCCTGAATCTTAGAGGGCTGCGCCTATACTCATAGAATCTGGAGTTACAATATAGGCTTCGCTCTCTAAAGCTACGCTATTGGGTTAATGCGAAGCTAATGTAGTCCATGCCACCTGCAACACAGAGGCCACAAGCAGAACATAGACTTTTTTTTTTTCTTTTTTTCTTTCATGCGCTGGCAGGAGATTGCATCAGATAAGCGTTATTCTGGTAAAAGAGCCTGCCATGGTAATGACTTGACCTAGCTGGCTGCAAAGACCAAGCCAGTGAGTCAGACGCTGTTTTGAAAGGGCCGCTCCTTGGGAGTGTTCCCTATAGTGTATCGTAAAACGTACTGTGCTAATGGGCGCACCGGGCATAACCGGTGGAAAACCTCCTCTGCGTTGTTGTCATGAGGCGGGGGGAAAAACCCTTGAGGGAAAAAAAACCCTTGCCCGAAAATAATTAGTTAGAATTATCGGTGTGAACGAGGGGTTTGGCTGCAAGGTGGCTACGCTCCCGTCCCCTCTAATGGAGAGGCAGGACAGTGAAACTGACAGCGCACATAAGTCGCTCACTCTCTTGGCTGATGTCAAGGCAAGGAGAAGCGCCATTTTTAGTGACAGTAACCTAAGAGAGGCTTGTGCTAGGGGCTCGAAAGGAGGCTTCCCCAGAGCTCGAAGCACCAGGGCACCATTGGGGTGTGAGAGGGTGCACGGCGGGTTTCTGTTGTCTGACCCCCTTCAAGAAACGCTTTACCAGGGGGTGCGCAAAAACCAGAGATGGTCGCTGCGTAGGCTTTGACTATAGATGGAGCCAAATCATTATCCACTAATGTTTGAAGATAAGTCAACACGAGAGGCAGGGGACACGATATGGGGTCCGCTTAGTGGAAGGGGCTCTTGCGTTCTGGATAGTGCGCACCACGGCAGGAGGCAAGCCTAATTTCTGCAAGCGTTCCCGCTCAGCAGCCAGCCCCACAGCCGCTGAGTTATCACCGGGGGGTGAAATATTGCGCCGTCCAGCTGTGACAGAGCGTCCTCGCGCCGCGGCAGTTGCCAGGGAGGACCCGCCAGCAGCTGAACCGGAGTCGGGAACCAGGATGGGCTCGTGCACTCGAGTCTCCTCCTGGATGTGTTCCAGGAGGCGAGGGATAAGAGGGACCGGGGGAAAAGCGTATAGGAGGGTACTGGGCCAGGGTTGGTGGGAGAAGGCGTCTATGCCGAGGACTGGATTGTCCCGTGTGCTCAAGGAAAACCACAGTGCGCCCTGTGTGTTCTCTCGTGAGGCGAACAGATCCAGCTCCGCTTTCCCCAACCTGCTCCACAGCTTCTGAACAATAGAGGGATTCAATTTCCACTCGTTGTGAGAGGGCCCTCCCCTCAACATTAGGTCTGCCGCCCGATTCAAAACCCCGGGGATGTAAACAGCCTTGAGGGACCACAGATGACTGTGGGCCCACAGCAGGAGACTCCTGGCTATTTCCAATAGCCGGGCCGAGCGCACGCCGGCCTGGCGGTTTATGAACGCTGCTGCTGTATCGTCTGTTCGCACAACATCATGTCTCCCCGCTACCACTGGGGTGAAGTGTTTTAAAAACTTCAGCACTATGGACAGCTCCAGGCAGTTTATGTGGGGGAGGGGGGAAGGTGGCCATTCTCCTCTCACCACCTGTGACTTGCACATTCCTCCCCAGCCAGTCTGTGTACACTGTCACGCATGACGTCATCCGGGGGTTTCCCCAGTATGCCAGGTCTGACTGAAGAGAGGGAGGGATGGTCAGCATTCGATATTCCTCATGTGGAGGACACCCACGGGGACTACTACGTGACCCGCAGACATCATGCCCAGAAGACGCATCACAGACTGACACTGCCGCGTGTGGTACGCGACAACCGAGAAATCGGTGCGTCTCATCTTGGCGTTGACAGCCTGGCTCTCATGACAATCGAGTTTATGTCCACGCCCAGATAAACTATCGATTGTGCGGGGAGCAGTGAGCTTTTTTGCCAGTTTACAGCGAAGCCCAGTGTTTGCAGATGTCGCAAAACTTTTCCCGAGAGAAAGCCAGAATGAGCAGATCGTCCAGATAAAACGGGACTCTGATGCCTTTTTTCCGCAACGGCTGAAGTGCGGGAGGCCAGTGAGTACCCGAACAGCAGCCGGTTGTACTGGAAATGGGCCCCTTGGAAAAGCCCCTTTCCTGTGTCTGGGAATAATTTGTGTGCGTCTTTCAGATCCACAGACATGAACCTCTCATGGTGGCGCACACATTCCAACACATTTGACAGTCAGCATGTGGAATGGGCAAACCGCCTGTCTTTTTTTGGAGTGAGAAAGTAGCGGGAATAAAATGCCTCGTTCTCCTCCCCTGAAGGAACGTGGGAAATCGCCCCTTTTGACAGTAGCTCCTCTAGTTCTGACATCATGGCCTCTGACTCTGCCTGAGATGACACGATTGTCTCCAACACACCCGCAAAGCGAGGCGGGGGGGGGAGGCGAACTGGAGTGTGTAGCCCCGT
The DNA here is from genome assembly GCF_004354835.1 of Perca flavescens. Taxonomy (NCBI): domain Eukaryota; kingdom Metazoa; phylum Chordata; class Actinopteri; order Perciformes; family Percidae; genus Perca; species Perca flavescens. The sequence continues at coordinate 26,689,121 of NC_041349.1, forward strand.
GTTATCAGCTTTGACATCCATGAGTCCATGTGTGTCAGACTCATCTATGCCGCGCTGTGCTCCGAAAGCGGGTGTGCGCATGTTTGTGTGTTGTTTACAGACATGGCCAGCAAGGACCGCAGAGCCCATTCCGCCGCTGAGCGAGACGTGTGATCGTGTCGCCCAGCCCACGGTAGGGCTCTGTCACCCTGCGGTGATTTAAATTGTGTCAGCCCTGTGCTGTGTATAGTTACTATCTGTCTTTTTTTTTTTTTATTGCTTGTATTTTTGTTTTCAGTGTTACGCACGTTGTGAGTTTGTATCTGTAACGGGTAGAGATGGCCGGTCACCGGAATTGGCCGGTTTTCACGTGCTCGGACATGACCGGCAACCTGCAGGTCAGGGTGACATATGCCGATTTCATGCCGGTCAACGCTACAATTAACTGACAACAGAAGTTATACGAGTTACAGTTCTCAAGGACGCACGCACACACCGATGTCACAGCACGCTCTCTATTTCCTTTCTCTCAACTTTTCCGCCGTGTGAAGCGCGTGCAGAAGATAACAAGTTTGCAATATCCAACACCTGCAAGGAAAAAGTAGGCCATGGAGGGACGACACCAAAAATCTAAATTTTTTTTTATATTGGATGTGAAAAGAAGGAAATGGTTCTAACATTACACTTTAGATGTGTGTGAATTTCCCACACCAGGAGTAATTTATATAGTTCTATTATATAGTGATCCATTATCTGTTCAAAAAATGTTATATGTAAAATGTTCTGTTAAAGAAAAGATAGAAAATAAACATTTGTGTGTGCTGTAAAGTGGTTAGAAAAAATGAAATCGGAATCGGCTAAAATCGGTATCGGCTGGCCTAACTCAATGAAAATCGGAAATCGGCCTAGAAAGTTGTAATCAATGCATTTCTAGTAACGGGTGCTATATAAATAAACCTTACTTACTTACTTAAAGTAATAATGTAACTCGCAGCATGTACACAATCAGAAGTAAGTTACTTGCAAGATTTGAAGAAATATGGTCAAAAGACATTCTGCTAAAACCAGAACTACAAACTTATATATTCAAATCAAACATTATTATGGTCCTGAACTATATGTTACAGCAAACTTATCGAGAAGTCAGAGGTGGTTGGTGGCTCAGGTGAGAACAGGAATCCTTCCCCTTGTCCCTGAAGTAGGTAGATTCAAAAACACGTCGTGCGAACTATGTGAACTAGGAGAAGTTGAGAACGATTCACATTTTCTCCTGTATTGTCCGTATTATGATGAGTTAAGAACACCGATCTTACGTGAAATGTCTGTCCAAAATCCTGAAATGGTCCGGTGCACGGATGATGACCAATTGGAGTGGTTGTATAAATGTAATATTCACAAGTTGACGACTTTTGTTTCTAAAGCTTGGCAAAAAAGACTAGAACGTTTATTTGTGTGGTTACTTTGGCATCTGGTCTTTTGTCCTAGGTAATGGTGTCTTGTAAGCCCGTGTGGGCTGGGCATATTTTATTGTATGCATGACACAATAATACAAAAAAATATTCATATATGCTTAGGTATTACTTTATGTTAATACAATAGGTTACATATGTGCAGGGTCTCATTATCCTTTTCTGTATCTCCCTCCCTTCTCTTTCAAACTAATACACGCGCGCTCTCTCCGTGGATGTATTTTTCATACAGGAGTCAGGACATATGCGTGCCGAAGCTGTTCTCCTCAGACAGGAAGTCTCAGACGATGCCGGCCATGCGCTGCAACCGAGGCAGCCTCATGCAGACGAAGTTACACCAGTTCAGCACCATGGAAACCTCCCTCACTCTCAATATCGGTAACCACACAACCCAGTTCATATGCAAAACTGTAGGTCACACCTTATCTTGTGTTTATTTTCCTCCCCTTCATAATTTCCTAGTAACAAAGGAAGTGATGTGTAATCGCGCTGTCCTAGAAAGGTTCATTAAAAGGACTTGTTGAAAAGGTGTTTTCAACAAAATAAAGTCAGAGCTGGTTGATGTGGCTTGGGAAAGGGAAGTTTGGGGTCCCCTGCTGGAGCTGCTGCCCCTGGCGACCCGACCCCGTATGGGGACGAAGATGGATGGATGGGAAAAAAAGTTTCCAGGAATACATTAATATTTGTATAGATTTAAATGGAGCTCTGGAAGTCTGCTTTCTCTACACAACCATGTAACTGCTATATAATTTCCGGGTTCTTTCCAAAAAAATCAAATAAATCAGTTGGTACATATTACTGTCTCTTTGATTAGTGGCAAATTGCATAACCCAGGAAATCATCTAGGACATTATTATGAAATTCCAGTAAAACAAAGCCATACCGAATTTGACAGTAAATGCTGCCCCTCCAACCGAACAAACAAGTACAATGGCAGGGGTGGCAGTAGCTCAGTCTGTAGGGAGTTGGGTTGGGAACCAGAGGGTCAATGGTTCAAGTCCCCATACGGACCAAAGTACGGTGGTGGTACTGGCAGTACGGTGGTTCTCTTGAGCAAGGCACCTAAACCCCAACTGCTCAGGGTGCCTGTCGATTGACAGCTGCAGCCCCCCATCTCTCCATTAGTGCACGTATAGGTACTGAGCATGTGTGTATATTGCAGGCCTGTGTGTTCTAACCGGTAACAACAGAGTGAAGCATTTCCCTTGTGGGATGTATAAATTATTATTAACCTTTTCAATAATTTAATTAAAGTCTAAACCAAACAAAATCTCAGTGTTGGAACCTTGTTTAAACATGACTACATGAGTTGGATTTTGAACCAAGGGAGGAGACGGCTGCAAGATTTGTTAGTGCAAAGTTGGTCAGGGTCTAAAGAAAATCAAGCACAAATGTTGTTAGAGACACACACACACACAGTTTGCTGCTGTAAAACGCACAACTCAATCAACTTTTTATTTGTCACATGAAATCGTACGAGGTACAATTCCAGTGACATGTTATCCCATCAGCTCCTTCAACTTGTGCATGATTCAGCATAAAGCAGTCACTCACAGAAAATGAGTCACCCGGTTGAATGACGCCAGCGCTGAAGTCTCGGAGACTCACTTGCCATGGTAGCTAACTCTGATGTAGAGATAGAGATCGTAGCCATAGATGTCTGATGTTTACACTTAGAACCAGACGGCTAGCTAGCCCAGGCTAGCAGAGTCGCCAGGAGGTTAGCAGAAGGTTAGCAGAATTGGCAGGAGGAGACTATCGATGTGATGATATATGTCTGTTTGGACGTGAGAACATTTTTTGACAGAAACCTTGTTTTGCAATGTGGGTCCGTGGAGTTGGAAGCATGTTTGCATTTCTCAGGCAGGAGATTGTAATTAAGTATGCTACTGAGTTGCATTATGGTAATTCTAGGATCTGGTGCCTTTAGAGGGCGGGACAAGATATCCGCATATCTCGGCCTGTGCTGCATTCATTTTCAATTCAATTTTATTTATAGTATCAAATCATAACAAGACTTATCTCGAGACACTTTACAGATAGAGTAGGTCTAGACTACTCTCTATAATTTACAAAGCCCCAACAATTCCAGTAATTCCTTCAAGAGCAAGCAATGTGACATTTTCCATTCTTTATTAACATCTTTCTCTTGTATATGTTTTTAATTGTCTATTGTGTCACATACTCCACTGCTGTATGTATGTGCATGATAATAGTTGCAAAATTAGCCTCCCCCCTTTAAACATGGTTTTTCTTTTCCTTCCCGACCTTATTAAAAAAAACAACGTAAAACTCCAATAACATTAATGCAAATATACTTATTATGTATTAATGTTTTAACGCACAGGACAGATTGTTCCAACAATGTTCTAACTCTGGGTTTTACAGGCAGCTTTTTTCTTCCGCTATCACTCTGCAAAAGTAAACTCGGGGGTCTTTTATGCTAATTTCGAGGTCAAAGTCAGACTCATCCGTCATGCCGGCTGCTGCGCTGCACTTGAGTACTGATATCGTGAGACACTTCTTACCTCGACGAGAAATCTGGTGACATTTAATCTCGTCACACCTCTACTTATGAACTATAATAAAATTTGAAAAACAAGGCTACATCTACACATTGCATTTTGAGACAATGGCGTTCTCCGTCCACACGAGGAGTTTAAGCTCCGTAGCAGAACTAATCTCCGTCCACATTAACGCGGCTGACAACGCATATATTACATGACTATTTGCACACACTGGGCGTGTGCGTGCCGGTATAAACGGAAAATAGATTGTCTGTCGTTATCTGCGGTTGAAAATCACGAGGGTATAAGTTTAAAATAGAGTGGGAAAGAACAACAATGGCGAAAAGTAAGAGCAGGGATTAATTAGCTTGGACTGACGACGAGGTGGAACTGTTACCTCGTCGTCTAGACTACAAAGCAGCCCCGGAGTTTTCAAACCAAAGCGGGGGCAGCAGTGACCCAAATGTCTTCATTTTATGTGGCTCGGAAACCCCCGAATGTGGTAATCATCAGCTTCTTCTACACAGATGTGAGTTATTTATGTGTTTTGGTGTTTCTTCTTTATTTATGTATTCCACGTGTGAATCATTACCACACACTGTGTCTTGAAGTTCTTTTTTTTATGTGTGTGTGTGTGTGTGTGTGTGTGTGTGTGTGTGGTCTGTGTGTGTTCTAGGAACGGGGCCATCAGAGGCAGAGATCCATCATCAGGCTCTGCTGGAGGGCAACATCTCCACCGAGGTGTCCCTGAGCGTCCTGGATGTCCTCTCTCTTTTCACTCAGTGTTTTAAGGTCAGCACGCACACATACACACACACACACACACACACACACGCACACGCGTATTACTGTATACGTTTCTTGCGGTTAAGTTTGGGGTTAGGCATCTAGTCCCTAGGAAATAATTTAAGTCTGTACGTGTGCGTGTGTCAGACCCAGCTGCTGGACAGCGACGGTCACAACCCCCTGATGAAGAAGGTGTTTGACGTTTACCTCACCTTCCTCAAAGTCGGCCAATCGGAAGCCGCCCTCAGACATGTGTTCGCCGCGCTCAGGGCTTTCATCAACAAGGTACGTTGACCCCCGCAAGCGTGCACACAGGCTGTGACGCTCTTTGTTGTTTGGACACTGCCGACATTTCCCACCACGATTAAACAAACAGAAGTGATGTATGTTGTCACTTGTTTAGCCTACGTGTGATCGGGTCTCTCTTTGTGCTATTTCTAACATTCAAAACAAGGAAATACTGCTTAGTTGAAATGTCATTTATCATTGACAAAGAGAGCGGAAGCATAACAAATATTTCCTGTTTCCCTGTGTTTGTTGCTGTTGCTGTTGCCTTGTTTCCATATGCACTTGCTGCCTTTTTACCCCTAATATTTCTCATTTTAAGACGTATTACTTACACATTTCATTGGGAGTAGAAGCAAGCTCTAACCTGATCTCAGATTCTTGAAGTTCCCTAGGGAGTGGACCGCGCTCTTCTATAGTGATATAACTGATAGTACAGTATCAGCAGTATCACTGGGCTGCTTGTGTGATGAATCACAAAGAGAGCAGCATGGTAGACTCTGTTCCAGCATGTTTTGTTTGTGTGGCTCCTGTCTCGCAGTGAAAATGTTGTTTTTGAAAGACTCGACGCTCACAGATATGGACTGAAGCAGAATAATTTCGTTAAATAAAAACATGTTGAAAAATTGGGAAATGATAACCTTTATCTTTTTCCCAATACATTTAAAGTTTTGGACTTTACAGCGCTCTGGAGTTATTGCAAATGTTTCAATCACACAAGTCCGAAACACTCCTACCCAGCCATCATAGTATCATACTATAATACTAATAATATTAGTGTAGCCTAATCTTTATTTGCAGAAATTACCGGATAAAAAAAAATAAAAGTCCATGTTTTTTAAATAAAAGTGCATAGGCATACTCATCCTACCTGGTAACAAACCTCATATAACAGTCTTTTTTTATTTTTTTTAGGTTTCAGGTGTTTTTTGGGACACACCGCTCTGGTTCCTTTCTAATGTCTCACTGCCATTTTCCTGCTCTTCGCCCGACATACTTACAGTATTTTTCTAATGGCATCCCTGTCCTTTAACACACTAACACCTTGTCCCGTCAGTTCCCGTCGGTGCTGTTCAAGGGCCGCGTCACGCTGTGCGAAGCTCTGTGCTGCGAGGTGCTCAAGTGCTGCGTCTCCAAGCTGGGATGCCTGAGGGCCGAGGTGTCGGCCCTGCTCTACCTGCTGATGAGAAACAACTACGAGTACACCAAGAGGAAGACCTTCCTGCGCACGCACCTGCAGGTAAAGGGGAGCGGGCGTGGGCTTTTGAAGTAGAGGAAAGAACAGAGGAAACATGTCATCCCTCTAATGGTCTGGCCTCTGTTCATATATGTGAACAACAGCCGCGCTTGTCAACAGTTAACACTCTTGGTGGTCCGTAACAAGGTCTTTCATGATCTCCATTCTTATTCACCCTGATGTTTAGCCTTTTGTCCACACAAACTCCTCTGAGTACTAGAGACTCTTTCATTAGGCAGGTGGAGAATGTTGAGGTGGCGTTTGAACAGTTTAAACACAGACTGTTGAGTCTGCTCCTCTGCTAACACGTATATTATTAAGTATATTATTTCTTTTCTTGGTTGTCAAGCAATTCTATTATGTTTACATTCTTGTCTTTTCATAGTCATAGTTGATATTTAATAATAAGCTATTGCACTGTTCAATCCCTGCACTGTTCACTTTTGCACTGCCACCATTGCACACACTCTACCATAGCACCTTATCATGGTCATTGCATCACATGGTCAGCCCATACCAGACCTTCCTAAAATTTCCCTCAGGATGAATAAAGTATCTATCTATCTATCTATCTATCTATCTATCTATCTATCTATCTATCTATCTATCTATCTATCTATCACAAGAGCAGAAGGCCGTTCAGCTTTCCATTCACTCTCACTGGACTCTGGTCAATACATAAACTATTTCCTGTGGATTTGTGTTTACCCTCCTTGCATTTTGTGCTTCTCCTCAGCCTCTCTATTTTACCCTTTAATCCTTGTTTGTCTATTTTTAATCCATCCCCCCTCTCTTTGCTCCTTTGTTTGTCCAGATCATCATTGCTGTAAGCCAGCTGATCTCCGACGTGGCTCTGACCGGCAGTTCACGCTTCCAGGAGTCCCTCTCCATCATCAACAACTTTGCAAATAGTGACAAGGCCATGAAGGTATAGTATACATTAACAATATGCGTAGGAAAACAGCCCCTGCTTGTATTCTTTTTTTTGTAATAGATTCAATCATGTTTTTTACAAGTCTGTGTGCCCGTGTTAACACCTTTCTGTACAATGCAGTCCACGGCATTCCCCTCTGAAGTGAAGGGTCTGACCAAACGCATCCGCACAGTGCTGATGGCCACGGCCCAGATGAGGGAGCATGAGAAAGACCCGGAGATGCTGCTGGACCTCCAGTACAGCCTGGCCCGGTCCTACGCCAGCACCCCCGAACTGAGACGAACCTGGCTGGACAGCATGGCGCGAGCACATCTCAAGAATGGAGATCTGTCTGAGGTATCAGCAGCAAAGACTTTGAATGATCGCAGTTTCACTTTGTGTCATATTTTCACCTGTCTGTCTCTTATTGTTTTGGTCTTTTTTGGTTGTTACCCGTGTCCAGATAGCTATCTCTGTCTAGGAAAATAACGTATGTCAATAGGACGACGGCTGTTTGACCACTTAATCACATCTTTGCATAGACTCTTACCTCTTTACTCCATCACTTACAATGACAATCTCATCAAGACCAGGGTTTTTTTTAGCTACTCTATAATATATCACTACTGAAAAAAGAAGACCGCATGACCTGCCGTCAGCTCTCGCAACATTGAACCACAGAAAGTGAACGGACTTGACATGAGGTGGAGCTGTGCCGTAACCTTCTTCACATGGGATGCTAAAGTAGCGCTAAACATTAAACATCATGGCTAATCTCCCACCATGAATCCTCTATGTATACGTAGCTACTGTACATACTTCTACGACATTATTCCTGGCCCTGAAAATAACAAACTTAAACTACTGAAAAACTGAAACCAAACTCTAAACTAGCAAATACTAAACTAAACACTAGCAAACACACTCTGAAAACTAACTGAAACTAATCTAAAATGATATCCACAAGTCAAAACTAAAATAAAATAAAATAACAAATTGAAAATCCTAAACTGTTAGAACCTTGATCAAGACACAAAAAGACTGATCAGTGATGGCTTAAACAGTTTTACTTTGGTGACATTGGCCCATGACCATGCTCAGTGGCAACACCAAAGCAAACACTCTGCAGAATGTGTAACTACAGTAATACTCTGGTAGTATACCCTGGAAATCCAGAGTTCTCGCGAGAGCACAATTTGAATTTGCTCAGCGAGTCACTCTTGCATTGAGTAATGATGCTCGTTAACTATGCCCTTGTAGCCGAGCTGCACCAATCACATCGGTGTATCTGATACAGGCGGCCCAGAGGCGAGCTAAACAGATGACGACAGTTTAATGTACCAGTTAGCTCTGCCGGTAGCTGAGTGTATGGGGCTCTGGATACATCACCCCGTGTATTGTTGTGATTGGTCATAGTGTTGTCCAATTGCGTGCAGTAAGATTTTCAAATGCACGCTTGGTGCGCCCCTCGAGTTGGGCCATTTTCATTACTCGATGGCAGAGCCTTAATCTTTCGGATTTGGGTCTGGATTTCCAGGCTACTGGTAGTACACAGTGAGTCAGTCCTTCAGTTTCTTGTTTCAAGGAAGCATCACCAAAGAGCCTCTATACTAAAGAAAGCGCATTTCAAGCAGCGCCAATGACATCAAACGGTACACACTGCTGGTCTCCTAAATGGGCGTGGCCTCGTTTGAAAGTGTCGTGTGGATGAATTTAAGGTTTAAATTCATTCATATATATTTTTTGCTAACACTAGATATTTACACTGCTAAAGGACATATTAAACATCACATGATTTGTTTTGTTAGGGCGTTCACAAAACGTTAGTTGACAATAGCTTGTCTGTGTTGCCAGATCTCGCGAGAGTTTGGTCCTGAGACAGAAACAGGTCTCAAACGGAGTTCATTTTCTCCTGATGTGTCCGTCTGAAAAATGCCGTTTTAGTGTCAGAATGTTCAGGAGTTACGTGGCATGTGAAGAATGCCTCCAATATTTACCACGGAGCGAAAGAATCGCTTATAATCTGTGTTCACATTTACTCCTCCCATTGGAATCAATACACTCAGAACCTGCCGCTAGTTGCCTAAAGCAGGGTTTCCGCAGGGTCTTAAAAAATCTTAAAAAGTCTAAAATTTGAAAATCAAAATTTTAAGCCTTAAAACGTCTCACATTTGCTCAAGTATTGTGTTATAGGTCTTAAATAATTTAAAACAGGTCTTGATTTTCCTACGTCCATTCAATGCTACCTCTAATGCTCTTTTTATTATTATTCCGTGGTGTTGTAGTTTTTTCTTTTGCTAGTCCAAATATAATTTCGCTGTATTACGACTACAAATGAAACCAACATAAACTTATATAGTAGTATTATATAGAAGTCTCTCTCTGATTGTACCAAAGGCATAAAACTGATTTTATTCTTCAGCTTTGGGGAAGTGCAAGTTTAGCAATACTTGGCTTGTTTAAAACTGAATTTAGGTCTTAGTTGATGTTGTGATAAAGCTCTTAAATTTCATTCATCATGGTCTTAAAAAAGTCTTAAAGAAGTCTTAAATTTGACGTGGTGAAACCTGCAGAAACTCCTGTAAAGAGGTGTGGCAGGGGAGAAACCCACGTGACACAGATACAGTACAGGAAACTACTCTGAGTTGGGGCGTCTCTGGCATTACTAACTGTATCACTCCTGGTCCCTCCTGGACAGAATAAACAAAAATGATTTTAACACATCAATAAATATATACCTTCATGGTTTACATAGTTGTACTGCTGGACCTCGGCCACAGGCTGAATAAAACACTGTAGCAATGAACCCAAATACAGAATGTTCTGTTGGCTTAATACAATGTTTACAGTGTTTACAATATTCAACAATAAACAGAGAGATCAGGTCATTTTATTTTGGTATAGCTGCAACAAAATTAGTTTATTTCTGGTTAATAAATAAAAATTGGCCGGTTCATGTTCAGCCTGATACTGACTTAAAAGCTGAAGTTTATTTATTTATATAGTAATCATATAATGAACACGCTGTCCAGTCTTAAAAGAAATGTTGGGAAACTCTGCTACTGCTTTACTTCTACTACTTTACTTTAAAGGGATTGTAATAACATTTAAGACTCTATTGTTCCTCTCCAGAGGAAGGTTAAAGGTCAGGGTTGACACAGAAGTCGAACCTGGGTGGTCCAGTTGATTTATTGCTAGCTTGAGTTTGAGTGCATTTATTTATTTAGCCGTAAGGCTAAAAGGAATTTTCACATAGAGGAAAGACGAGAAGATAGCACAGCAAACCCAGCAAATATCCTAAAACATTTTATTTGATTTGGTTTTGGTTTTATTTTCTATTCTATTTTTATTCTATTTTATTTCTATTCTATAGTTCCATACAGAAGGGCATGTTTCCACTCTTGGTCTTGTGTTTCTGCTATAGAAACGTTCACTAAATCTGACGGTGTTTGTTGTCTCCACAGGCGGCCATGTGCTACGTTCATGTGGCTGCACTGGTTGCAGAATACCTGCACAGGAAAAGTAAGGCCCTACACACACACACACACACACACACACACACACACACACACACACACACCTCTATGAGCCAGAAGAGTCCTTACCACTACAATTGGACTGAAAACAAGATTACGTGCAGATTGAATTAAGAACACAATACAAACCAGGATTTATCATGTCACTTTTGCCGGTTACTACACACACAAGCCAAGGGCCCTACATTCATTTGTTGATTTTGCCGTGTCATTCACTGAATGACTTATTCCTTTATTCTGGCAGTTTGAGGCAGGAATGAAGTTTGGCAGTCCTACAAGGTTGTTCAGGTTTCATTGAAATACACTGCTTTTACCTCCACACATGTTATTAACTGTAATTAAACACCAAGCAAATTATTAGTTTGCAGAGGAAGGAGCTAAAAAAAAAAAAAGTATTTGCTTATGTCAAACTTCAGTCCCAATTAAGGAGTTAAATTACAGCCCTAACAAACACAATAACGGCGTGACTACAGACAGTACACACAGCTGTACAATGCACCTAACCAAAACGCAAAACATTGTGGTTCTCTAAGACAATTTACCTGCACTGGTGATAAAAGACACACTCCTTTGTTTACGGACTGTTAGATTCAGCATGCAAACACTCCACAGACTGACTATAACAGCAGCATTATCTAATGCAAAACCTGCTGTCAAATACTCCTTTAGGCAAATGTTGTTTTTTTTATCTTTAAGTAATCCCAACGGACAAAGATAATTTGTGAGGTGCAACGGTTGGTTGACAGCCAACGCCTATCAAAATACAGTATTTGTTTGCCGTCTAGTCAAGAGGCAGCACTGTCTCTGCTTTTATTATGTGATTTATAGTATTAGGTAGTCACAGACTACCCCTCCCTTCCATCACCACCCAGACAAAAGATCAAAAAAAGAACAGATGACACTGTAACCACAATCAAGACCATTTAACAAAATAGAAACAAAATAGACAATAAACCATGAACCAAAATAAACCTGTATTAATGACAGCACCATAAGCCCATTGTACACGTCTCTCCCCCACACAAAGCTTCCTGGGAGCCCTCCAGAAAGCTCAGGTACTTTCCCCATTTTCTAGTAAAGACATTCAATCTGGCAAACTGTTCATATGACATCTTTTCAAACGCCGCCTACCTAGCCATCTCACAAGCCCACTCCTGGATTGCCAGCACCCCTTTTTCTACCAATACTCATGATTTTTTTTTAATTGTTTTAGAACTATTTGCTGTGACGCTACATCTGTTGCAACCTCAGAACTTACATGCATGAAATACAGTATTTGGTAGAAGGTTTTTGGACTTCTACAGTCTGTGAGCCAGTTTTTTTACTTTGTCTTTGCTGTTTATTTGTTAGAGTTGTTCCCCAGCGGCCTTGCAGCCTTTAAGAAGATAACCTTGAATATTGAAGAGGAAGCTGCCATGAGGGAAGACACTGGAATGCAAGATGTCTATTACACTGAGGTGTGGCCGTCCGGACAGGATTTGGTATCTTACATCAGACATTGTGAAGTGACAAAAATAACTTAGGCATTAGTTGGTCAATTCAGATATACTGATTTGAGCTCACAAACAAGCAGCTGGCTGGATTGTCATTGTATTCTACATCTAGTATCTAAACTCAATACTTTTATTTGTTAGTGAGCAAAATGTGTCTGTAGCACAGAGTATCAAAAACTGGCCCGGAATATCTGGTCAGATTTATAATTGTGTTATTAATTAATCAGATAGTAATGTTGCCTCTTTTCTATTTGATTATTAGTTAGTTCATGCATAGCTGCTTGTGTTATTGTTATGTTATTGTGTTACAATATTTAACATTTGAGAACTTTAGCTTCTTTTGTTTTTCTCAAAGTAAGGTATCAAAAATAGTATTGTTTTGGTATTGGCACTGTAACGTGGGTAGTGTATCAGCACTAGTATTGAAAAATGTTAAATGATACTTAGGTTTAAAGTACCCATATTGTAAAAAGTGAGATTTCTTTTTTTGATTATAAAGCAGGTCGAGGTGCTAGATAAATACAGTGAAAGTATCAAAACGCCCAATCCACAGAGAAGTGCACACTGCCCTTATTCAGAAACTGTGTCTTTAAACCAGCCGTCAGGACTTCTGTACGGGTGTGATGTCACAACTACATTATATATACAGTATAGGTAGAAAGTGCCATTACAGTACCGTTACAGTCATTTCCTGGCTGCGATAACGGCGTAGAGACCCAGAGAGTGCAAATGCGGAAAACACAGGGACGCACTGACCAATTAGAGCAGACTTTTTTTTTTTTCTGGGATTGGTGCTTTTTTTTAGAGACAGGCACTAAAACAGAGCATTTCAGACGGAGGGTGAATACAGGTATGTTCAAACAGACAGTATGAGGAAAATAGTGTGTTTTTAACATTAAAGCATGTAAACATGTTCTAGTAGAAACCCAAAATACAAGTATGATCCTGAAAATGAGAATAATAAAGGACCTTTAAATCTCACTATTCTATCTGATGACTTGATACTGTTAATGCAGATTCAAAGGAGACCTGTTGTTCATTTTCTACCCCTTTTTAGGAAGTCCTGGTCGAACACCTCGAGGTCTGTGTGGAGGCACTGTGGAAAGCCGAACGCTATGAGCTCATCACGCACATTGCCAAGCTTATTATCCCCATCTATGAGAAGCGTCACGAATATGAGGTACTGTGGCAACATCCCTCAAACAGATATATCATAAACATGCAGCCACTGTTTCTTACCTTTCCTTGCAAAGTGATTCATCAACGTCCCCATGCTTATGAGGGTCTAGTAGTCACACCTATGTAAGGTCTTTGGTTTGTAGAAACATTTTATTGATATAAATACTTGTGTGTAAAGTTTACCACATTTATTTTCCACTCATCATTAAACTCCTCGGCTTCTTAGACTTGTTGACTTGCACCCAAAGAGTTGTTAGCATCTCTTCATCTCAATTTATATTGTTTGCCAGCAGGTCGATATATAAAAGCAGACACTTTACTTAACATGAGACCAGTTTGATCATTCCAACTACATATTTTAATGTCACGGTCTCACTTTTTGGGAATGCAACCTAGTTGTTATCAAGTGCTTTTAATGGCTCTTGCCTGTTGCTTTTAAAAACACAACAGGATGGGGAAAGGTCAGGGTCACTGGAGCCTCCGTACACACAGCAGAACAAGATGTGAGATTACCAGTCTATCATAGGGCTTATAGACAGGCTAACATGTTCACCCTCATGTCTATGTTTCTACACGCACTGCTTAGCTGTTTAAACAAGCATTAAGGAAATAGTCCAACTCTGATGCCATCTGTCTTATTTTTCCAGAAACTAAGCCGACTGTACGACACGCTGCACAGAGCCTACAACAAGATAATGGAGGTGATACACTCAGGCCGCAGGATGCTTGGGACATACTTCAGAGTGGCTTTTTATGGACAGGTGAGGTCATCAAGCAGCTTTAAGGGCTCTTTAATGTAAAGTGCAAGGGCAAACACACAGTAAACCTTAGGCACAAAGTGCACCTGAAGCACACATCAATAGGCTGCGTGCAAAAAGGTTGAGTACATTGGAATGTAAGTGTCATAAGTGCGGTGATGAATCATTCTCGCAGTTAATAGTCAGTATAAGATTGCAGTTAAGACCTTTCCAGGAAACTTTAAAATATGCGGAAGACAAATAGATGTTTAGTTGAAAGGAGACTGGAGTGAACATAAGCCACTTTCCAACCAAGTAGTTCCAGGAACATGGTTATAGGAAAAGTCCACTTCTAAGCAGATCTACTAACTACTCTCCCCCAAAAAAGTTTTTTCCATTTGCATTCACACTGGCCAGGTGGCCATAGGGACTGGTAGGAGGGGTAAGGGAGTGATGCAAGCATGGCAACGGTCTTTATAGCGTTAAAATCAGAAAACAAATAGACCAAAAAAAGTATGAACTAAATACCAAATCTAATGTATATAGTATATTTGTCATAATTTAAACAATTCTCCCGAAGAAAAACGGGTATCTCTCTCTCTCCCCGCCTGTGTGTGTGTGTGTGTGTGTGTGTGTGTGTGTGTGTGTGTGTGTGTGTGTGTGTGTGTGTGTGTGTGTGTGTGTGTGTGTGTGTGTGTCAGTCAGCGAGGTTGTCAAGCCCACAGGGCACGCTTGTGGAGTTTAACTCCGAAAAGACAGTTAACCACAGGTTCCCGTTAATCTTATGATGGACATGTGTTGTGATATTTAAACAAACAAACCGTCAACGGCGAAATAAAAGCCTCTTATTTACAAGAGCGGTCTGAGAGACCTCCAGCTTACAGCGGGGTCTCTGAGCAGGACTGGCCGAGCAACAAGCTAGCGGCCGGGGCAGGCGCCTGCTGTCTGTCTCCTCACTTCGTGGAGCTTCTCAACTCCGAAAACTTTGAAGCAAATTGTCAATTCAGCATAACTTTTTGCAAGACTGCCTATATTCAAAATCTAAACGGTTCATTGCTCGCCTAAAACGTTGTCAGAAGTGAATTTAGTGATGAATAAGATGGCGAAAACTGTCTGTACCGGAAACCCGACCCTCCTTGACCTAGGTTCCTATGGTGAAAAGGGAACAGTGAAAAGACCCTTCCCTGAAGTAGGAGCTGAAAGAGTTACAGGAACTGTGGCCAGAGGAACTTAAAAATCCCCAAATTGGTCCAGTCGGAACACGAGAAAAAAAGGGTTCTAGGAATTTTATGCTCTAGGAACTGCAAAAATTCTTCCGGTCGGAAAGCGGCTATAGTGTGTTTGACTGTGAAGTGTCTATGTCCATCCCTAGGATGTCACACACAAAGTAACAGAATACAGAGTTAGAACCAACAGGCTTGATGCGTGCACAAGTATGTGTTTAATTTGTATGATTTAATCAATGTAAACACGGTGGATTATCATGGCCAATGGCTCCGTACATTTATCACACATATTTGCCCTGCTACCTAATTAACTGAAGGAGTATAAAGTATTTACAGTATAAAGCAGCTGTGGATTACAGATACTGCTAAGAATCCACAGTTTTTGTTCTGTATGTGACATTTTCCGCTATAATTATGAAAAACTTGTTGGCATTGTTGGCTCCTATAACTTGGGTGGGCTGACTGCACAAGTGGAGCTGGATTAATGGGGGATCACATGAACCACTCATGCGTTTACACTTTCTACGCTGCGGCAGGTAAAAAGAAGCGACCGTGTCTCAGCGCTAGCACATAACGGCTCGCGGGTAACCGCGGGTTACCCTCAGCACAGAACACAGCAGGCAGACAATGTACAGGCCAACAATATTTATTCTCTCTGACAGCTCACACTTAACACAACTTCATGATTATAAACCGTGCGCCTCAGACCAGCCCAACTACTTGACTCGCACGGCCTGTTGCTTAATGTTTAACAAAACGATCTCCAACGGTTCAGTCCTTTAAAGACAGTGGTATTATTAGTGTCTGGGGCTTCTCTTAAAAAAGCCTAAAGCTTTACAGTTTATAAGTACAATTTTGTTACAAGACGTTAGAGCTGGAAAGATTCATTGATTAATCATTTAGTTGTCAACTATTAAATTAATCGACTAATTGGTTTGAGTAATTAAAAAATTCTCTGATTCTAGGTTCTTAAGTGAGAATATTTTCTGATTTCTTCACTCCTCTGTGACAGTAAACTAAATATCTTTGAGTTATGGACAAAACAAGACGTTTGAGGACGTCACCTTGGGCTTTGGGAAACCCTGATCTTTGCACCATTTTCTGACTTTTTTATAGACCAAACAACTAATCGATTAATCAAGAACAGTGTTTCCTTTAGGATTTTTTTTTAGCAGTGGGGGCAGGTCTGTCCGAACAACAACCAACAACTTTGGTGGAGCTGTTCGTTTAAAAGTCGACTCGGAAGAAAGCGAACGTTTTGACAATAAACTACATCAACACAACAGTATGTGGAGTTAAACTGGACGGGCCCAATAACCTCTGAATAGTTCTACTTGTTGTTAAATTGCAATGTGAGCGGCAGCCAACGAGGGGGGTGCATTATGTCGGCAGGACCATTTAAAAGGCAACCGCGACTACATTGTGCGTCTGCCCTATTTCTGATACTGTGGCAGCAGAAATTTGCCATGGCGGGCCGCCACTACAAAATCTACATAGAGGAAACACTGAAGAAAATAATCGACAGTTTAATTGACCATAAAAAAAATTTAATCATTGGTTGCAGCCCTAAGACATTATGTGTCTCTGTTTTGTTTGTTTAGGTGAACCGAGGCAAAAAATTCAAGTCATGCTACTGCAACTGTACAAATACAAAGCAGGATGTTCAGTGTTATTTTAATGACGGAACAAAGTGCACAGAAAATGCAATATGATGCCATCTATACAAGCTGTGTATTGGATTTCAGAGTGAATGCCCAGCCCTCATGACACAGAAAGAATGGCTGTTTAAACATGCCTCAATCGTTTTGTTGGGATTGCGTTAGGCAATGTTACAAATCCCTTTCCCATCTCAGATATATAATGGAAATGTGCCTAATGGTAAAAAAAAAAATTTGGAAAGGCAACCAAGGGAAACACGCTAACTATAATTACATGCAAAGGTTACATCTACAGCTTTGTGACGGCACGACAAGCAGGTTCAAGACTGTGAATGTATTAAATGAAATTGAATAGCTGCAGTAAGGTTAGAAGTAAACAAACTTTCAGAAAACGTCATGCAAAGGTGGTAGATGTGTTGCATCTTACTTGTTCAGAGGGCAAAAACAACATGAAACAAGTCTGAAAAAGGCACATCCTGCCATCTTTATAATAATATTGCCACCTAAAGTTGTTTTGTATTAAAAGCACAGATGGGGAAAAATAAAACATGTAAGTGTGTGTTTTGTGTGCATGTTTCTTCCCGCACACTTCAGATGAACCGTCTCTTATTGCATTTATTGAGTGAACTTGTGTATTTTGTGCAGGGTTTCTTCGAGGAGGAGGATGGGAAGGAGTACATTTACAAAGAGCCCAAACTCACTGGCCTGTCCGAAATCTCTCAGCGGCTGCTGACACTCTACGGGGAAAAGTTTGGGCCGGAAAACGTCAAGATAATACAGGACTCAAATAAGGTGCAGCAGATAAATGTGGGAAAGAAAAGGTGGAAGATATTTGGAATGAATAGTGTTGATGTAAATGATTGGCTGAAATACAGTTAGATCTGATAAAGTAATTTGGCATTGCAGCCCGGCTCTATTCTTTTTTTCTTTTTCTTTTTTAGAAAATATCACTTGCCCAACATAATGTGGGAAATGTTCGGTTTCCTCTCTGTGTAATTGTGAAGAGTCACTTGACAAGTTTAAAATCGATGTGAGTCAGTGGAGGTCAATGGGGCAGCATGATTTGTAGCAGTCAGGTGTTAGAGGAGTAGAAGGATGTTTAATGACCATGGTGATATCAGTTCAGTTCAGTCCCTTTTTTCCCAGCCACTATTATCCCAAATGGGAAACTTCATCTGCAGTCAGGAGTGCAAGATAAATAACCCATCCAAACGTACAAATAAATGAAAAGACAACAATACAAAGTGCAAAAATGTAGATGCTTTTGGAGGATATTTACATTACTCCTATCCAAGCCTCGATGACCTTATCTCAATATCTGTCTTTGCAATTATATTTTATTAAAGGTAACTGCTTTTCCCGCAGGTTAACCCCAAAGACCTGGATGCCAAGTTCGCCTACATCCAGGTGACGTTTGTCAAGGCCTACTTTGACGAGAAGGAGGCACCGGAGATGAAGACTGACTTTGAGAAGTGCCACAACATCAACCGCTTTGTGTTCGAGACGCCGTACACGCTGTCGGGCAAGAAACACGGCGGGGTGGAGGAGCAGTGCAAGAGGAGGAGCATGCTCACAAGTACACCAAACACACAGCCATTCACAAACACTTTGCTTTTCCGTGTCGTCTCTTGAAACGCGCCAGAGGCGCACAGCTACTTCTCTAATCTACACCACGTTAATAATGCATTTATCGTTGTTATCATGATGACATCTTATTCATATCTCTAAGGGTGGCTGGCGTCTCCCTTAGAGATAGGGGTGAGAAGCTCAGTCATCCGTGAGGAGCTCGGAGAGAGCCGCTGCTTGCTGCGTCGAAAGGAGCCAGTTGAGGTGGTTCGGGCATCTGGTAAGGAGCCTCCCTAGGGAGGTGTTCCAGGCACGTCCAGCTGGGAGGAGGCCTCGGGGAAGACCCAGGACTAGGTGGAGGGATTATATCTCCAACCTGGCCTGGGAACCAGGATCCCCAGTCGGAGCTGGTTAATGTTGCTCGGGAAAGGGAAGTTTGGGGTCCCCTTTGGATCCCCCGCGACCCGACACGGATAAGCGGACGAAGATGGATGGATGGATGGATCATGATGACACATCTCACAGAGACTACAAAGCAAAAAACTCAGCTCACTTCATCTCTCCCATTTGAAGTCATAGTTGATGGTGTTTGAACAAACACTGGACTCTTATCTTGCAGAGCAATGTGCCTACATATCATTTGTCGGCTGCTCACCCATTGGTCTGTGCACGTTTACAGTTTTAGGAACCTCCTATTTAGCAGTTTACATTCAAACAGCTGGTTACTGTAGCCGGGATCCCCCCCGGCCACATCCTATTCAAGTACCTCTGGCTTATCACATATTATTGACAAGCACCCTTAAGCCTTGTTGTTCTTTGTTATTGACACAACACATGCAGTTGTTATTGTGGACATACAGTTGCTATGCAGAGAGACAATACTCTGACAGCGTCTGTTTGACTATTTCACACTTAAAAAGCAGAAAAAAACGGCAGCTGCTTTGGCTCATTCTGCTGCATGTTTTCCGTAGCATCAAAACAAATAAAGTATTGCCACAATAAGCTGCAAAAACCTTTATACAGTGTGCCTTTTTGTCATCACATTTGATTGCTTGCACGCATCACCTGAAGATGACCCCGAAGCATGTCACTCGCAGTTTGTTGTTATTTGCCTGCAACGCGCCAACCAGTTTGTCCTGTTCTCTCTTATCTCCAGCTAGCAACACCTTCCCGTATGTGAAAAAGCGCGTGGAGGTGGTGGGGGAGAAGCAGCTGGAGCTGAAGCCGGTGGATGTGGCCATAGATGAGATGAAGGCGCGGACAGCAGAGCTGACCAAACTCTGCTCCAGCCAGGAGGTGGACATGATCCAGCTGCAGCTTAAACTGCAGGGCTGCGTCTCTGTGCAGGTAAAGCAAGACCCCAGTCACTCAGAGACACAGTCAATATATTTTTCATTTGTAAAGTTTGACTAGACATCACATTTGTGTAAAGAAGAAACCTACTGGCCTGGGCTCAGTATATGGTCCTGTTCACACCTGGCATTACCATGCGAACGCACACAGGGCGCATTGAGGACATTGAGATCCGTTTGCTCAGACCACATTTGCAGGTAGTCTGTGCCAAGTATGGCCACATTCTTTTAGCAGTGTGTATGCCAATGTGTCCTGGGCCACATTGAAGGACCACCACCAGGGCACTTCAGTCTGATTGATGTTTAAGAGAATAGCAGGGCCGGCATGTGTGTATGCGTGGGGAGTGTGTGGTAGAGCGAGTGAGAGAGTGATGCCGATTAACCTTGGATGCCTCCAGAGGGAACTCTGTACATGTAGTTACATTTTTAGAAAGTTGCACGTCAGGCTACGGCGTAGGGTCAGTTTTGGGCACCACCTACAGTATGCCGTATGAACGTAAAATCAATCTGAGCATCAAAACTAACTAATAATTGCTCGCTGCTGTCGGGCGGAAAAACGTACGGCAGACAGACTGCAGGCAGCACTTTTTTTATTAGTCATTGCACGTTTCTGTAATAACGTGTGAGAGTTACAAATTAAATGTATACACAAACACAACGCAACAATAACAAAAAGGATTGTTCATTTAGATGTGTATATTTGTATATGCAAATGGTGTACATATTTCTGTGCATACAGAGTCCAATGAGTCCAATCACAGGATGCATGCAGAGACACATTCTAATGCCAGGTGGGAACGTACATAATTGGATTAGTCCACTGAACAGGGCCTTTCAGTGACATGAGAAAGCACAAATATACATGTGAGTTGTTATCTGTGCACTGATCCAAGTGAAAGATGCTTAACACTTCCAGGCATGTTTTGCTGCAGGTGAATGCCGGTCCCATGGCCTACGCTCGAGCATTCTTGGATGACAGTAAATCCAATCAGTCAGGCAACAAGAAAATAAAAGACCTCAAGGACATTTTCAGGTACAACTTGTTTGTGCCTAAATGACTAAGCTGCTCCTCCTTCCTCATTGCTGAGGGGTTTACTAGGAATCAGAATCTTTAGAAAAGCTTTATTGCCAAGTAAATTTTTTAAACATACAAGGAATTTGTTTTGGTGTCGTAGGTGCATGTCACACATTATCTAAAATAAGTTAAACAGGTTAACAGAACAGACAATATAAGTATAAATATATAAATATATGTGTATATATATACACACACAGGATGTAATAAAAGCGAGATGATTTGGGTGGCGAGGTATGCTAAGTCTAAAGCCAGGGTTTTCAATGTCACAAAGGTGGCTCCCTTTTTCTAATCTGGCTAGATCACCATGGTAATTTATGCTGCACAGCTAACCTGGTCCAGACCAGTTTTTAAAGATAATTTTTTGGGGGGCATTTTTAGGCCTTTATTGATAGGACAGCTGAAGAAATGAAAGGGGAGGGAGAGAGACGGGGAATGACATGCAGCAAAGCCTGGGCCCGCTGCGTCGAGGAGTAAGCCTCTATATATGGGCGCCTGCTCTACCAACTGAGCTATCCGGGCGCCTGTCCGGACCAGTTTTTCATGGGAGTTTCGGCTTGAAATCGGCTAAAAAAGCTCTGTTCACTAATCAACTCCTTTTGAAAGCGGCATCACTCTATAGTTAGTATTCAATCTATGAGCGATACAGATTCTCAGCTGAGGGAATATGTTGATTAAATTAAATGAAAACCTGTTGAGCTGTAACTAACACTGGATACAGGCCGTGCAGTTAGCGCTGGCTGTATCACGTTGCAGGTCTTTTGCCATGACATCAGTATAACATTAGTTTCAGTTTCATTTCATCTGTAACAATTTGCCCGTGCTGGCTCTAAAAGAAGCTTCTATAAATCATACATTAGGAGTTCACTATATTAATATTCAGTTTGATGTTTACTTGCATATGAAATGCGGTGTTATTCCACCAAACCATAACGTTACCACTTTGGACAAGGTTTTTATTGGTTCTGATTTGCTGAAGTCTGTTTTACACATTGCTGTTATATTGCAGCTAATAGAACGCAGATTAGAACATCGATTAGTCTATTGGTATTTATCGTAGATAATATTCAATCAATAGAATGCATTTTACTTTGATTTGTCCAAGCTAAATGCATCTAGCAGTAAAATAAATATATTAAAATAAATATTTTCCACCAGCATTCCTGTTATAGGAATTTTGTTGATATTTTTTGATATTCTTTAAAATCTTACTTTTTTTGTGATTGACAATTTTTTTATTTCTTATAAACAACATAGTCCCCCACCCCTTCGCCATCTCCACCCACACAGACAAAAATCAAGAAAAGATGACAGTAACTACAATATTTAATACCATTCATATATATATAAACAGATGTTAAAGTGTTCTCAGTTCTGCTGCTTTCAGTATTCTGCTAAAACACAACAAATTGCTTGTTAAATTAAAAAAAACCAATGAAAGGAAATCATTTCCAACGGTATTTTATTAAACAAACTGAACATGAGGCAAAAGGCAGCACTAAAAAAAGAATGACAGCTGCATTTTAAAGCGCAGTTTTCTACTCACATTCTCCTTCAACTACCAAAAAAATAAATAAATAAATAAAAAGCTGCGTTGGGAGTGTTACTCGCGATATGTCGCAGCCTTTCGCGATGACGAAAAAAAGAAACAATATATTTTGCAGCCCTAGTTTATAAGGGACAATTAAGTTTGTCATTTAACTTTTGCTGTTTGCAGGCGTTTTGTCCAGGCTTGCAGCATGGCTCTGGACATAAACGAGCGTCTGATCAAAGAGGACCAGTTTGAGTACCACGAGGGCCTGAAGGCCAACTTCAAAGACATGGTAAAGGAGCTGTCGGACATCATCCACGAGCAGGTAATCACACTTTAACAATTCAGTGTTCTGATGTTCAGATGTTTAGTTCTCCTTTAATGTGCTGTTGGTCAGAAACAGGGGCCTCCTGTATGGCAAATTCAAATTCTGCCTCACAACCATTATCACTTACAAGTCATTTTGTCAGCATAAATAATAATAATTCATTGAAGCTTTAGAGCGTGCTGGATGTGAGGATACATGAGTGGTAGTCTATATCAATGATGTTCCATTTCCGGGATTGCTCTGTTGCCGCCGGATATCTTTTGCCTTGGGCCTCCTTTGTGTTGGCATTCTAAACTCCGGTTGATTCATGAGGACTACGGTTAACTTTTTTTTGTCGAGGCACCACAGACAAAATTCTTTCAACCTCTGTGGTTCCGCGGTTGGAGGCAGTGGAGAGAGCGTGCATATCTGAAAATCTGAACGAGTAAAACACAAACTATCTGTAGACCATCTGTAGGGCTAGATACTACAAGCAAATTTAAATTTAAATGCTATGCAAGCCATTACGGCTGCATTATAGCCAGCCATGCTCCATGAAAAAAGGCATGTTAATGAGATCAACATCCACTAGGAAACGTGTGGAACCAGTGTTGTGCAAACTCAAATCAAAATCAATCATTTTGGATCCTGATGTGCACGGCCCTGTTTTCGCTATCCACAAGTTCACACACAAATCCGTTTTTGAAATCATAGTATTGAGTGACTACTATTTTATTATACCCATAATTCCCTTCGGGCAGCAGCAGATTTGAAGTTAATTGCATGGTGTGGGTTTATTTGCTGGTGAGGCTATAAAAATCCACTTGAGTGAACCTGAGTGATTCACTTTTATTGGGGGAGGGGGGGACTTGCACAGGAGGATACTGATACTTGTTGATTCTTAATGGTTAACGTCTATGTCATGATCAGACTTGTGAGTGAGTCATGATGAGTTGCGGAAGCTGTGTTAATTCAACGTCCTGGAATAATTGGAAAAGTGAATTTCCTCTCGAATATTTCCTGAATTGATGATGCATGGCATTGGCATGCACTCATCTGCCCCCTGTTCTTAAAACCTCATCTAACGCTGTGCTTTGTTCTCTCACTGGAGTGAGCCGTGGGTGTTTTTACAGCAGTGTTTGTTCTTGTGCCTGCTGACGTTTGATATGACTTTACTGATCTGATCTGACCAAGCTAACTGCTGTACCTTTCTCTCTCCAATGTGCTGGCCTTTAGCTTTGAGGAAAAACAGGTAATGTGATCGTGAAGTGTGTGAAGTTGTCTTTTTGTCCTTTTTTATTTTGCAACTCATTCATTCTGAATTTGCACCTTACAGTAGTTCATTTCTTCCAGACATGTTAGGGTTAAATGCAAAGGTAATCTAAATATATAGAAATACAAAAAAAACGACAATAAAACAGCAATACTTTGGGAAATAGGTGATTGATTAGTCGGGCCTTAATTGTAGAGTAGTGATAATGAAAGAGAACGAATCAGGCAAATGCAGCAATTTAATAGATATAAAATGCATTCAAGTGGAAACAAATTTAACATGGTTTTCAGAGCATGAGAGTGGTTTTGGCAGGCGTGGCAAACATTTGGCACTTGTTTTACCCTTTCGACAAACTTGTTGGATCTCTCTGAGACATGAAAGCGTGTCATGGCCAACACTGGCTCCACAGATGGCATTTAAAAAAAAAAAAAACGCACGCAAACGAGATATGCCACTAATCAAATGATGTTTACATAGAGTGTGTCCTGTGGTTAAGGTCGGAGCTTTTGCATTTCCACACGTGTAAAAACAACATCCTGGTAACAGGGCCACCTCAGTTAGTCCATATCACACCAGGATGATGGCGAATAAACATCAGGGTTCCTGCGGTCAGTCACCTCCGTGTGTCAAGTCACGCACGTCGGGGGTTGTCAACTGGCAAAACTTGAAACCCTTGTCATGTTTTTTTTCTGTACGTGTCCACAGAGATGTTTAGTTGAGGTCTGGTTACTGTGGGGGCAAAGACTTTTAACAGGCCGGGCAGATTTGAACGTGAATGACATCGATGGCTACTTAAATTCAGACTATTGGCTAGAAACAATTTGATCTTCCAGGCTGAACAGAAACTCTAACAACACTTGTTACTAGTTACCTCCGCCAAGGATGTCATGTTATTGTCTCCGGTGTGTCTGTCTGTCTGTCTGTCTGTCTGTCTGTCTGTCTGTCTGTCTGTCTGTTGGTTTGTGTCTTTGTCTGTCAGCAGGATTATGGGAAAAAAATAATAATTGCAATATTTCAGGGAATAGCTGCGATAATGACATTTTTGATGACATGACAGAATACTTAAAAAGTATTGTATTATTAATTTAAAGATTATGCAATTGCAATTAAATTAGTGTTGTAGTTTTATGTCAGCATCAGTGTTAACAGTTTGCCTTCAACATTGCGAGATGGGGCATTTCCGCTGCATTCACGTGGTTTTCGGAATAATCAGAAAAAGAAAGTGAGCTTCCGACTGGAGAAATCACACTGTATTAACATTGTGAGACAGCGCGCGCCTTGGCGGAGGTCTGCGCTCTCTGAGTGCCCTTCTAGTTATCACTTGTAACCCAGAGGAGTGGAAATAGGTCCATTAACTGTCCCGCTCCAAAATGAGTAAAAGTGCCAATTTCTTACAGAAGTGCGACAGAATGACTTAATTCAATAAAATAATATGCAAATGTCATTCAGTTCCGATAGCCCCGTAGACCTTTTTACATGCACTGCTCGAAACACAGTGTATCTACAGTTATTTTCTGTTTTCTCCTGCATGTATGCTTTTAAGCGGTTGGGTTGAAATAAATACACTCGTGAAAAATAAACACATTGCCAGACATCTGAATCCCAGTGATTACATGAGAATGATGATCAAAAGAATAAAGTGAAACAATATACAAAGAAAGAATGTATGCAAACCAGTCAGACATCACATCAGAGAAACACTAAATAGTTTAGAAAAACTACAAAGTAACGTGTTGCAAGGGCAGCAATCAGAAATACTGTGGGGACTCTTCCTTCTTCATCTTAATGTTTGTTGTAAGGTCTTTTTTTTTTTTATTACTCGATACTTGAACGCTGTTATGTCATTGTACAAACATTTTTTATTTATTTTTTTACTCTTCACTTCTCTCTCTCACTGTACATTTTAGCTTCTCTACGTTGAACCACATCTCATAGTGTGTCGCATTCTGTCAGTATGGGTGTGGGCAGAAATATAGCTGATTGGAGTAGGGCTGCACAATTAAAAGCAAATTTATCAACAATTTAGACTTGTGCTAGTGCAATATCCATATCGTGGGGTGTGCAATATTTGTTTAAGGCAAAATACATGCCTGTGTCAAACCATTCTTAATTAAAGTATTGTGACGCTGCAGAGAAGTCGCAGCCTCCAAATCCTATCCTCCCAAGTAAAGAAAACATCTTTGTAATAATCGCAAATTTCTTTTCCCCCTCATATCGTGCAGCCCTAGATTTCAGTTTGGTACACGTGTGTGTCTGACATCTTCCGTCATGTGTGAACTGTCTGCGCTTTCTTTTCACCCCAGATCTACCAGGAGGACATGATGCGCTCGCTCTTACAAAACTCCCTCCATGTGTTCCGCGCCATCAGCGGGACATCCACCAACGTGGGCTGACCACCGGCCCTCCCTCCTTCCCTCCCTCCCTCCCTCCACCGCCGCTGCCTCCACCTGCCTACATGTATATCCTCTCACTTCTCCCTTAAAGGACCTGAACTTGTTTCACATCTGCCTAGCTACACTTGCCCAAACACCCCCCACCCCCACTGGTGTGAAGATGCCATTCGGTCATTGCCATTTTGTCAGCGTCGTTGCTGTACGTGCAGTAGATGGCTGAGGGAGGGGGTGAAAGATCGCAGCGCGGCTGGTGGATGTCGTGTTCAAAACACAGCAGCAGTATTTCGGAGAATGTATCGCAGCAACGCCAACCAAGTGTCAGCATGTCCGGTTCATGTGTTTTGCTGGGACATGCTCGGTTGCACTTTCTTTCTGCCTTTGTAATGAAGTGCAGGATTGACTCTTTATTTTTTATTCTTTTTTTTTTTTTTTTTTACAGGGAGATGCTCAACTACAGCAATTATTGCCGTCCCCTCTCTCTTTCTCTCTCTCTCTCTCTTATTCTCTCTTATTCTCTCTGCAATGTTGCCCTTCAGATCTATGCAGGACACCACACTCCTTCCAGAATTTCCTTTCTACTACTTGAGGTGACTTTTAGAAAAGTTTTTTTTTTTTTTTTTTTTTTTTTTTTTTTTTAATTGTACCACAGTGGTATGTTTGTACAGACTTTTGGTGTTAAGGCAGCAGGGCGAGCAATATTCCAACTCAACCGGTTCGGTTGTAAAAATAGGCACCGAAAGCAAAAACATTGTGAGTAACTCAGTCAAGCCGAGGGTTTATTGGCTGGCAGCGCATTCCAGCCAGGGCACCAGATTGTGAGAAACAAGATAAGTGACGTTATAGGTGCCAAAGTTACTGCCCAGTTTCTATTATGACAAATTACATTTGTTCCAAAGTGTAAGAAACAACAGATGTCCGGGTTGTATTAAAGCTGTGTGATAAAGATGAGGGTTGGCTTAACTAAGACGTAGCTCAATTGCATTGTAAATGTAAAATGCCTTTCGGTGATGACCATGTTCTAGATTGTATTAGAGGTAAGAAATCATGTACTGGAAAAGATTGTGATTAGAAATGATTATCAGAGCTTTAGAACAATCATAAAGCAGTATTCTCTGTAGAGTCAGAAAGGGGACACACACTGATCCCAGCTGGGTGATCATATTTACTTCCGTACAGTGAGTAAGTGAAGAAAATCTGGGTTTAGATCCAGTGCCTTTGTACTTTCGCTCCTGAAAAGATACCTTATCTCAAGTAACAAGACCTTTATCACACGCTGGCTCTTTACAGTATTTCACAAGTGCTACACTGTAATTAGCAGAGAGATGAATAATATTTAAGCAAATGTACATAATTCGTTGCCATGCTGTAAAGTAAATTTGGTTTCCTTGTATGTTTGTACGTACTGTATGTATGTATGTATTTATATTTGTAACATTTTTGGACTCTGTAGTTCAAAGCTGTCCTAGCAGAGACATTTTTTCCCCCTGTTTTTATTGCATTGTATACTGATGTGCAGCTGCTTGTCCAACTTACTTTGGAAAGCCATTTTCCAATAAAAACGTTAAAAAACTATTGAGAAAGTTCTTTTTTGAGCTTGGAGACAGTATATCACTGTAAAGAATTTTCATGTAAATTAACAATAAAGTGCTGGCAGCAGAGGCTCCAGCATTTTACTGTTATTAAACAGTTAGTCCTACTGTTAAATGACTTTACAGCCTGTTACTGTAAAAATAAAACACAACAAATGATGTATGTTTTTACAATTTACAATAAAATACTGGCAGCAGAGACTCCTGCAATACACTGTATTTCCATAATAAAAAAAATGAAAATGCAGTAAATTTGTGTGATTATTTGAATTTACAGTAACATTCTGGTTAGGGGGTTGCCAGTAGATTACTTTAAATTCCCACTTTTCACTGTAGGCAGGCATAATTGTTATTTAAAAAAAACAACCAGTTTAAAATATTTTAAAAAATCAATCTTTAATGCAATTAACATTAGCACCTTATTGTTTTATATGCTACAGAAATCTGCGTTATTGTTTATTGCCTATACAAAATAGGCAATAAACAACTTAGACTATAAATAAAAATAAATCAAACACTTTTATTTAAAAAGGAAAGTGTCAAAAATAAATACTGCTTCTGTAAAAAAAAAAAACTGAAAACTTGGATGACTCCGAGAAACTAACCAGAAGAGACTTTTGAGTAGCCAAATGTCAGACTGCCTCTGACCAAATGAGAGAGAAAAAACTTGATACACAAGTTGTCATTTATTTTACCAAATTTGAAATGGACTTTGTTTGTCTTAAATTAATGTTCCCACATTTCTAAGTTTTTTTTTTTAAATTAGGCCCTATGTTCCCACATTTCTAAGATTTCTTTTCCAAAATTAGGCCCTATGTTCCCACATTTCCTTTTTCATAAATTTGTATCAGATTTTATCCCCCTTTCTCCTAATTTGGTAGCCAATTACACCCAACCTATTATCCAGTAGCAATGGACTACAGATGGAATGTAACCCTAACCCATAGGGCTGTGGGACCATTGGGCTGTGGGACCATTGCGTTGTGGGAACATAGGGCTGTGGGACCATTGGGCTGTGGGACCATAGGGCTGTGGGACCATTGGGCTGTGGGAACATAGGGCTGTGGGACCATTGGGCTGTGGGAACATAGGGCTGTGGGACCATTGGGCTGTGGGAACATAGGGCTGTGGGACCATTGGGCTGTGGGACCATTGCGTTGTGGGAACATTGGGCTGTGGGACCATAGGGCTGTGGGAACATAGGGCTGTGGGACCATTGGGCTGTGGGACCATAGGGCTGTGGGAACATAGGGCTGTGGGACCATTGGGCTGTGGGACCATAGGGCTGTGGGAACATAGGGCTGTGGGACCATTGGGCTGTGGGACC
Organism: Perca flavescens; assembly: GCF_004354835.1. NCBI lineage: Eukaryota > Metazoa > Chordata > Actinopteri > Perciformes > Percidae > Perca > Perca flavescens. Next base: position 26,718,539 of record NC_041349.1, read on the forward strand.
ATTGGGCTGTGGGAACATAGGGCTGTGGGACCATTGGGCTGTGGGAACTTTGCAAATTTAGCATCCATTCCTCGTCAGCCACAGTCTGTCCCAAAAAATGAAAATGCACTAACACTAGCACTACTAAACCTTAGGTCTTTGGCAGGAAAATCATTTTTAATCAATGATTCAATCATTAATCAATTATTATTAAGCACAATCTTGATTTTATGTTTTTAACTGAAACCTGGTTGGACCATAATAACAGTGCTGCTGTTCTCATTGAGTCAGCCCCTAAGTTTAGTTTTATGAGTGAGAATAGAGTGAATAAGAAAGGAGGCGCAATTATCTCATGGAAATTTTGCTTCTTTTGAATATGTGGCTCTTCAGCTAAGCTCCTCCCCTCAAGCTATACTTCTAAATAGCTACAGGCCATGCAAACTTCTTTGATGACTTTACTGAACTGCTGTCTATAATCTGTATTAACTTTGACCGTGTAATTATTGCTGGTGATTTTAACATTCATGTTGACAACCCCCAGGACCGAGGGACCAAAGAACTGTGTTGTGTTTTTGAGAGCTATGGACTGACTCAGCATGTGACACAGCCCACGCACAATAAGGGGCACACTCTGGACTTGATTATCTCCAAGGGTCTGAACATTTCCAAGGTTGTGGTGACTGATGTTGCTCTCTCTGATCATTCCTGTGTTTTCTTTAACGCCACTATCTCTCTGCCCAAAAGTGTTCAAACAAAGTTAATCAGAAAACGGTATATCACTGAAAACACCAGTGAATCATTCATTCAGCTTTTCTCCTCTACACCCACCCTCACTGGGGCCTCAGTCACTGAGCTTGTAGATAATTTCAACTGTAAAATTACGAATGTTATTGATGCCATTGCTCCCACTAAGGTCAAAGCTGTCTCTGGTAAGAAAAGATCTCCATGGAGAAATGTTATAGTGGTGAGAACAGAAAAAAGGCGAAAATCTAATCTCCAGGTCCATTATAACACTTATAAAGAGAGACTTCGCATTTATAATATGGAACTAAGAAATGCAAGGTGGTCCTTTTTCTCTGACATTATCGCCAGAAATAATAATTCACGTGCTTTGTTTGTTACTGTTGATAGATTAACAAACCCTCCAGTACCAGTAGCATCTGAACTGTTTGAAAATTTGACAAACAGTCAGTGCTTCAATATCAAGTACAGGATATGTGTTGTCACAGTGTTCACGCAAAACAAATTCCAACATGACACAATTTCATATGATCAACCATAAAAACCTGGAGGACATTATACAACATCTGAAAACCTCCTCCTGTTGCCTTGATATTCTACCAACGGATGTTTTCAAAAATGTTTTGAATTGTTGTAAACACGTCTCTGCTCTCAGGTATCTTCCCACAGGCCCTGAAAACTTTAGTCATCAAACCACTCCTAAAAAAGAACAATCTAGACACGTCTATATATCTATATCTATAGCGGTTTTTCAACAACTCAACCTTTTCTCATCACTAGACAACAGTTTTGATGCCTTTCAGTCAGGTTTTCGACCACACCACAGCACTGAGACAGCTCTTGTTAAAGTCTTTAATGACATCCACTTGAACACAGATAGTGGCAAAATTTCAGTCTTAGTATTACTTGATCTCAGTGCTGCATTTGATACGGTAGACCATGACGTATTGCTTGACCGATTGGAAAACTGGGTTGGTCTTTCTGGCTCAGTACTAAAGTAGTTTGAATCCTATTTAAAGAATAGGGACTACTTTGTGTCTATAGGTTATTATACATCTGAGCATACAAATATGACGTGCGGAGTTCCCCAAGGCTCAGTTCTGGGGCCTCTTCTGTTCAACATCTACATGCTTCCACTGGCTCAGATTATGGAAAACAACAAAATAAGTTACCATAGTTATGCGGATGACACACAGATTTACATAACCTTATCGCCAGGGAACTATAGCCCAATACAACAAATGAATAAGTGCACTGAACAAATTAACGACTGGATGTGCCAGAACTTTCTTAAATTAAATGAAGAAAAAACGGAGGTGGTTGTTTTTGGAGCAAAAGAGGAACGACTGAAAGTCAGCGCTCAGCTTCAAACGACAATGTTAAAAACAACAGACAAAGCCAGAAATCTTGGTGTAGTCATGGACTCAGACCTGAATTTTAAAAGCCACATTAAGACAATTACAAAATCAGCCTATTATCACCTTAAAAATATATCAAGGGTTAAAGGACTTATGTCTCAGAAGGATTTGGAAAAACTTGTCCATGCTTTTATCTTCAGTAGACTTGACTACTGTAACGGTGTCTTTACAGGTGTCTTAACAGTGCATAGCAATGCCTAACAATGCATAGCAGTGCCTAACAGTACCTAGTCAGTGCCTAGCAGTGCCTAACAGTACCTAGCAGTGCCTAACAGCGCCTAACAGTGCATAGCAATTAACAGTGCCTAACAGTGCATAGCAGTGCCTAACAGTACCTAGCAGTGCCTAACAGTGCCTAACAGTGCATAGCAATGAACAGTGCCTAACAATGCATAGCAGTGCCTAATAGTACCTAACAGTACCTAATAGTGCCTAACAGGGCCTAATAGTACCTAGAACAGTGTCTAACAGTGCACGGCAGTGCCTGACAATGCATAGCAGTGCCTAACAGTAGCTAACAATGCTTATACTGCACTGTCAATTTTATTCTTGTCTTTTTATTGTTTTTTTTAAATGATTTTAATTGTTTTGTAACTGCTCTTTCATGTTTCTCTCAGTTTTTTAAATTCTTATACTGCACTGTAAATTTTATTCTTGACTTTGAATGTTTTTAAATTGTTTTTAATTGTTTTCTGAATGCTCTTTCATGTTTTATGTAAAGCACTTTGAATTAACCTGTTGCTGAAATGTGCTATATAAATAAAGCTGCCTTGCCTTGTGGGAACATAGGCCTCGGTGATAACTTGTCATTGATAAGTGACATTTTAAAATCACACATTCGTGTGAAAGATTTCTAGACAGCTTGCTAAACATCAGTTTGATTTCGAAACATAATATTTGCTCATGCAAACTCTCGAATGTGAATAAAATGACGTTACTGAGAAAAAAAATAAGATTCATGTTACCGTCTAATTTGTAGATGCACACACGATTGCTGCAGATGAAAATTGACTGTAAATTAACAGCAACTGCTTACAGCGTAGATGACGAAACAATCTCGCCGCAAGGTCCATTATTATTCCATCTAGACCTTTGACAAGATCCATCTCTGCAGATGTCGCCCCGGTCGTCACGGCATTCATTCTCCGCTTGAAATCGTTAAAATGCTCAGAAAACATCTACGGTCCCATGGCGCCTGAGCATCGTCATCGCTAATCGGCAGAGAGAAGTCTGTCTGATACGATGGAAAGCTCCAGAAACAGCTTCTTCAAAACCATGGGATCTTGAATCTGCTGCCGTAAACAGCCTCCACTCTCCTGGTTTCAGACTGTTCACAGTGTCTTGGAGCCTGGCTGCAGGGATTTGCTCCTATTCAGCCACAAGAAGTGGGCAGTTAGAGCAGGTATGACAAAAAGAAAAACCTGAGTTGCATTATGGGAAAGTGTGAGATCCAGCGTTTTTAGAGGTTGGCCCATGTTATGCCACTAAAAGTCGGGATATCTTGACTTCTGCTGCATCGATTTTGACCATTCTTTTCTTTTTAGTCTGTCAACTTTATGACTCACTTTATACAAAATGACTGGAGTACTCCTTTAACCTTCCTAAATAAGCTAAAAGCTAACAGTCGCCCCGTTCTGCTGATGTCTTTGTTGTCTTCCTAGCCCTTACAGAAGGTTTTGTATCCAGCCTAGAAGTTTTTCGGGGTCTTTGTGCCATTAATCCATACTGTTACATCCAAGATTGACACACTGTATGTAAGAAATGTAAATAGTTTGTCCTTCATATATGAGTTATAATGTTCATTATGTTTATTTTTGCACTGGATGACTCCAAATATATAGAACTGTTTTAGACAACACAAATGCTTTGTGTGGCATTGTCAATATATGACATTATTATTTTGAGTGAGTGAATGTCATGAGGACAAAAGCGTGTGGACTTTTTTTTGTTGTTGAAAAAATGTAGATATTTTGTCCGCTGTATAAGTTACAATGTTTATTTTTTTCACTGTTTGACTCTGTTAAGAAATCTATCTAAAAGACGTGTTTGTTCTGATTTCTGGAGGAAGGAGGAGAGGCTGGGGTCGAATTGAAAGTTAAGCAAAAGGTTTAATAAAACAACATGAAAACGACAAACACAATTAAACATAAAACATGAAAACACTGCAGCTGACAGCGGACTGATCTCATGCTTCTCCTTGCGGAGTTACAGAAGAACAGTCCTGTGACATTCCCCGGATCATACATTTATTCCCCTACATCTGGGTGGTTTCTCAAATGAAATCTTCCCCTATTGGTCAGATGTCTCTCAAAAGAAAAGTTGTATGTTCCTGAGGCTAGGATCTTACTGAGACGGTGTCAATTGTTTCCAAACTACAGCAATACTCGTTCTTTGTCTTAATCACGTCTGGCTCAACTGGCAATGGCTCTCAAAGTTGTTTAAACAATAAGTCTTTCTAGCGCTTTTACATTTATGCTAAATCAGCAATGACCTAATCAATTCTTTAGAAGCTTGAGAAGGTGTGAGCCAGACAAATGCTGATTAGTGTGGTGTGATGCAATTGGTTGATTCAGTGCTTCCTCCAGCTACAGTGTTCATTCAACTAAAAGTACATTTTTATCAGACATCACCAAAGTTTTAACTTTTTTTTAACCTAACAACTCCTAATACTAAATAAATTTACTAAAACTGATTAGGAAAGGAGATTGGCTTAGCATTCATTGCTGTGTGTGTGATATCAATAGCCTACATATCTGTGAGATTCATGTTCCATTTTATTTATTTATTATTGTTATGGTCCTACGACTTTTTTAATTCAAGTGACCTCACTGCAGCACCAATATTAATTATTAATAAACAAAAGGGGCCAAACCCATAATATAGCCTTGGACCACCACTGATGTCTTGTCAGATGTGTTATTGTGTGTAAGTGACAGATAGCCACTAATGCAGTGAAACAAGCTCGTCATTCTGTGAGTGTAACAGGGGTTTCAGAAAACAATACAGCTGAGATGGAATATGTACAGCATGTTCCCTAACATCAGTTTGTTCACTCTGCTCTGCCGCATAAAGCCATTAATCGGCGCTTATTGATTCACAGACTCATTTAGAAGCTGACGACTTCCTGGAGAAATGGAAGGACATTTGTGTGGTGGTTTGGGAGAGCGCACTAAAGGTCCCACGCATGCGCGGTCTGCCCTTCATTAAGCGAACCAGCTGCACGTAGTAAAAGTTAACTTCGAACTCTTTTGACGCTCAGTGTTTTTCTAGACTGCTAGCTAGCAGCTACGTGTGTCTCTCGTTGGGACACTGCTTGGGAGAGCTTTAACATCCCCCCCCACCGGGTCACTGTCAGTCCTTGCTGCCTGTCATAGCCTAACAGCTCATCCCTCCCACCCTCACGGCGACTCCGCCCTCCCTCACCCGCTGTTCCCAGTAGACCGAGCGGACGGACGGACGCGACCGCAGACCGGGATTTTGGACTAGCTAGCTAGGTGCTTTTGGGAACTCTGTTTACCTTTTTTCTCTTCTTTTTGATAGACCTCACGTCGGCTGTTTTTGCCTCCTGAATGAAGTGACATTATCTTTTGGGCTCTAAGTTTTTTTTTTTTTTATGTGTTCGGAGTACAAGAGGACCAAGGGAGTTTTGAAGAGCGCTTCCAGACGGAATAAACCCTCAGACACTTCAAAACATGGCTTTACCTCGGCAGTTTTTAACCTACTTTCTATGCACCGCCATGACAGCGGTGTACCACTGTGAAGCAACAGGTAAAGGCTCCTTCACTGCCTGGATTTCACGTTGGAATTATACCTCATATGTGAGCTTTTTAAGCGGTTTTATTTGACACAACACAATGGTTTTGTCATAACTTATGAATAAAAAAAAAGAAGTTCAGTATTATGGGCTTATATTGAGAGATTCTGTTGGACACCTGTCAATTAGCGTTTGTAGCCTATAAATGAAGATGTTATAGTGACAAATAAAAGTCGGTAATCGGAGACACTTCTCTGCAGCGTCACAAGCTGTTTCACAAAAGTGAACTAGAACTTCCATTTTATTATTATTATTATTATTA